>NW_020194066.1:0-155004 GCF_002847045.1 Aspergillus candidus | reverse complement strand
AAAAAAAAAAAAAAAAAAACATACATCCCCCTACAACACACTCATACCCATCTATACAACACCCTCCCCCTACGTCCTTCCCACAGGTCGTATATCCCGATCCACACTCGCCCACTGTTCCACCCGCGCAGGACTGCCCCGCTGGACAGCATCCTACCTCACTTCCCACCAGCTCGCATGTTTCGTCGTCACCGCAGCAGGTGGAGGGGCGGTTGATGGATGTGCAGGGGGAGGTGTTGGGGGGACAGGTGAATGCTCGGGCGAAGAGTTGGCGGATTTGGTGGAGGGCGTTTTGTGGGGTTGGGGTTGGGGTTGTTGGGGCGTTGAGGGGGTAGATGCGGGGGTGATGGGTATTATTTTCTTCGTCTCTTTTGGCTTTTGATGCTCCTGGCGCTGCTTCGGGTGGGTGGGGATTGAATTGATGAGATGTAGAGGAAGATATATTTGCGAAAAGCCAATACTCCGGAAGAAACTTCTCGCCTTCGTCGGGGGTCATTTTGCGGATTTGGAGGGGTCTTTCATTTTTGCTAGATTCAGTATTGGGTCCAGCTGCTGCTGATGCTGGTCCTGTTCCCAGTAGGAAGGCGGCAATCCAGGGTGTCAGATGGGTGGATTTCATTCTTTCCTGCGGTTGTGTTTTCGTTATTAGCTTGTCCTTTTCAAATAGAGGGAAATATGAAGATGAACGTATATACCGTGGATAGACTAAGATCGCCAGTCGATCGTGGGACTCCCGAGTCGGACTCATGATCGCTGGCAGCTATTTATTCTTCGGTGGTGAAGAACAAATCAGATGGCTGGGAGATGGGACTCCACTCGGATGAAACATGATTGTCGTGGCCATGTATATCGCGTTAAACAGTTGATTTTGAACTAATGCCCAGACACGCTATTCTCTATTCAGTCAACTGTATTTCAGTGTTGTTCTGCGTACGGATGTTTGATATGATATATATCGATCTGTCTAATTGATCAGTCCAATCTCTCGATACACATAAAATGACGCGGTGAGCAGTACATGCAGCAAAACAATAGAATGTTGATGGAAAAGTCATTGATCCCAGATCCCTCCTATCATCACCCCTGCTTTCTCCCCCAGGGTAAAACCCATCACTATCGAATCTCACGAAGGAGGTTCCGCTTTACAGCTTCCGGATCAGCATACAGCTCCCTGTTCGCGCTAACAAGACAAAGCATGTAAAGAGCAAACCCCTCACAATTGATCCGCACCCCGACGAACCGCATAGACCTCATGAGGAAAATTCTTACCAAGAGTCCCCGCAAAATCCGGTGTCTCCAGATCGATGACAATGTGGACCTTGGCGCCGGGAATATCACTCGGTGGTTGGTAGTGAATGAAATGGCGACTTGAGTCTGATGATGCATTCGAGGGGAACTTTATGAAGTAAAAACGGACGAATTCGTATGGATCTTGGCAGTTCAGTTCGCTTTCGGTGACGCGGAGGATTACTTGTTTTGATGCGCTCATTGTTGGATTTATTTCTATGGCGGTGTTGGGAGGGATGAGGGGGAGGGAAGTGAAATCCTATCTCCACAGATTTCTAGGCTTTTAGTTCTAGGCCTCTGCGGTCAGAGATGTGTATCAATATCCGGACAATACAGACGGACCGCTTATGCTGTGATTCCCTCAGGCTTAGCATGCGAATAGGGTATTCTCTCTGTAGAAGATAGAAGGTGTAGCAAGCGACGCTCTTTCACTGCCAGTTCTCTCTACATTGAGATCATGGATTTATTGTGCTTGTATCTACCCCACGCTCCGTATTATATGGTGTGAGTTCAATCTCTAATCAATTTAGTAAACTCGTTTCAATCAATTCAAGAACGATGCTAGCGGTACAGTAGACAACTCAAACACATGCACTATCCCAACCCCACACCAAAGTGATCTCGGATAGTAGGATTACGCTGAGTAGCAAAAGAGTACAAGTCCTGTCGGGCATGCCATTGCCCATTCTCATTGCCTCCGAATCGCCATACGGACTGCTGACTTCTTTTCGTGCCTCGACTATACCGCAGTAGGACGAGCGGCGGCAGTCACAGGCGTCCCCGAAGCCGTAATCGTCGAGCTAGACTGCTCAATCGACTTCGCAGCCGGGATAACCGACGGCCCAGGCACGACATACTCGAGCGACTCGTAGATATTAACCAGAATACCCGGGTCCGTCGCCTTGTACAGCTCCTTGCCCGGGACACCCTCCGGTTTGGCCGTCCCAGAGCCGGTGACCTCAAGATTAAAGCACTGCATATAGTTCTGCGCACCGTTCTCACTTCCCGCACCATGGAGGGCGATCGTCTCATGGCGGAGAACATAATTCCCCGGCGCGATGGTCGGCGGGATCTGCACCATCCAGGAATTATTATTGGCAATCATCTGGTCTGCGCCCCACACACCGGGGATAGGGTCCTGCTCGACGAGGCCGACGCCGCCGATCTTGAAGAACTCCAGCGAGGTCTTGTCGGCTGCTTCGCAGGTGCCGTCGCAGCGCGCGAGGTAGTCGATCATGGGGCCGTGGTGGCTGTCTGGCCAGGGGGTCCACTGCAGACTGAGATTGTCGCCTGCTGCGACTACGGCATGGCCGCGCGCGTTGGTCGCGTTGAGATGGCAGATGATGTCGTCCGTGGCGTAGGCGTCGGGCGAGACGAAGCCGTTGGCGGTGTTGGGCGTTTGCCAGGCGATTACCACGGGGGGGTCGGGGTTGTAGGGGTCGGAGCCGATGTCCCACCCTTTGTAGCTGACGCCGTTGATCACGATGTTGGAGATGTGGCCGTGGGCGGATACTTTGGAGGCTGACAGGATAGTTGCCAGAAGGGCGGCGGTTTGCTTTGGATGCATGGTGGTGGTGGATTGGTGTTGTTTGGTACTATGGTGGGTTTCGTTGCTCGATCCAGTGATAAAGTGCAGTCAGGTATTGCCTTTATGTAGATATCTCCCGTATAGAGCATTGATATTAGCCGGTTCTTCAATACACCATGGATGTCATTTCCACCAACGATAGAAGATACTAGACACAAAACACAATCCCCTCACTGAAGACTTGGCAGCGGTTATCCAATCTCCCCAATGCCACTATTCTCACCTCCGGATAAACAACCGCACCATTAAACCACTCCATCTGGTGACAGGGCGCCACACGGAAACGGCGGTCTGCTCTTCATGTGGCTCGGCCAAGTCCCATTAATATAAGACCCGGCTGCAGGTGGTGGATTTATTCACCACATGGCAGCCGAAGCGCCGGGGAGAGGTGCTACATAGTAGCCGGACCGGGGTATCTGGTCTAGAACGCATGATATGGCTGCACTTCGGTCTTAGATCACATCGAGGCATGATCATCTGCGAGATGTGATGCGAGACTATTCTTGTTTCTCCACGGAGATGATCCCTGTCGCACCATGTTAGATTGCCGGTTCCTCAGCTTTATTGATCCGGCACGAAACGCGGGGTACAATGTGATTTTCGTGTTGTATACGACCAACGGCGTCTGGTCACGATAGAAGCGCCCATTTTGTGAAAACATGGGATAGGGTGACTTTTGATATTCTGGATACACATTATGTGATGCAACCACGTAAGAGATAGAAGTTGAAGAGGGTTGATTCAAAGACCGCGGATAAGAACATTGATATGCAGGAATAGCTAGACATGTGTGGTCTGTGTGTCAGTTATGTTGCAGACATATCAATGCCGAGGGATCTATTGAGCCGGATAGTCGGAGAGATTTTCCGAGTCATGAAACATTACTTTAATTAATGATTTGTAGACGACAAGTCGTCCTCTGAAAGTCCTGGACAGCATTGGCAAATAACACACCAGCGTTAACCGAGGTAGACTGAATTAATATGGACTATGCATGTACTTCATCATTGGATTGAGTCTGAAAAAAGATGGGTTCCAACAGGACAAAAATTGCACTTAACGTGACAGGTTTGGTGGAAAACAGTCAGAATAATGATAACATCGAAAATCTTGAAGCTATGAAGAACTGCGCATAGCTGCAAAACATGAAGAGCCAGAACAACACTTTGATGGGAAAAGACTGCAAGTCAGCTGACCGTTTGGTTGATTGCATGTATCTCACAACTCCACACCCAAGAAGCGCGCTTCCTTAACAAACATGGACCCCTCTCAAATCCTGATTATCAGGGAGATTGCCTCCTCTGATGCGTCTGCAATTTTTGAGGTAGGTCTGAATGGACAGAAGTATACATTGAAGCTATTCCACGACAACGGCGACCCCGGATATACCGAGAAAGGCCGCGATCTGAACCGATTCCGCTGCGAATTGAACGGATATCGGAACCTTCTCACTTCCGGTGTCTGTGCGCGCGGGTTTGTTCCAAGATTCCACGGCTACATCGATCGAATCGATCCGGCGGCATTCCACCCGGCTTTGCAACACTTCTCCCAAGACAAGCTCAAGCCGAGAGCAATCTTGCTAGAGCACTTACCCAATGCCGAGAGTTTAAATTGCGTGAACTACTCGGATGCGCTCTACCCGCAGGCCAATGAGGGCATGCAGGAGGTACACAGAGCGGGTGTTCACCACCGAGACATCTACCCCAAAAACCTTCTGCTTGTCCGTGGAGACCCCGATAGGCTGGTCTGGATTGACTTTGACGTTGCAACGATCTTTACCGACTGTGGGCCGGAGCAGCTGGCTCGCTGTGACCATGAGATTGCGCTTGTGAAGGGATTTGGGGAGGCCCTGGTACGTATGCTGTTGCTACCTACGTTGTAAGCATTTAGCGTGCTAACTAACGAATATAGAGAGATGACCAGGCTGAGGGACTCCCGCCGAATTCGAAATTCTATTAAGGGTCCCTATTAACTGTAACTACAATTCTAGAGTTATAGATGGATACTGTACCATCCATGTTGGCTACCTCGAGCTTGAAGTAACACCCCATAATGTTGTCCCTCTTAAGGATAGCAATATAGGCTGGAAACAACCAGAGGCTTCTAGACAGTCAAGTCTTGTGGTACTCCAAAGTGAGCTGCGGCGTCCCGTCCCCTAGTGTGACCCACCCCCGCGCTATTCCTTTGCTTGTTTCTGACCATATAATGATGACCAGGCAGCTATATCAACGACGCGTCTCCAACAAACATCTCTATATACTATAGAAGTAACTGCAATCAGTTAGCATGCCAGCTGACTTGCTGGCGTTTCCAACACTATTTAACCATCTGTATTTCGCTCATTCTTGTAACGTTCTGTAGCCTTCTTGAAAGGACTGAATCTCATCAAGTTCATCATCTTTGACTATTTTCCGTCTTTGACTGTTTTCCATCGCGGATTTCCACATCTACCAGATCCTTCACGTTTGACCACTTCCCACAAGGTTTGTCCATCTTGATACCCACAACAGTCCGATCCTTACGATTACATCAGACAATCCATACCAATGTCTCCTACGTTCTTTGTCTGCGGTGCTACCGGTGCCCAAGGAGGAGCAATCGCCAACCATCTCCTCCAAAAGCAAGCCAACGTCCGCACCACCACCCGAAACCCCGACTCAGAGAGCGCCAAAGCTCTCCAGTCCCAGGGCGTATCCATCACCAAAGGCGACTGGGACGACGAGCACGCCCTCAAGGAGGGCATCAAAGGTTGCACAGGTCTCTTCCTCAACACGTTCCCCAGCCTGCAAAACCCAGTCCTGGAGCTGGAGAGAGCCCGCCTGATCCTCACCATCGCCAAAGAAGCGGGCGTCAAACACGTCGTCTACTCGAGCGCCTTCGCCATCCACGAACCAGAGCGCCTCGACCACTGGGACGCCAACAGCCAAGCCGCCGGAATACTCCTTCAAAAACAGGCGGTCGAAAAGGCTGTCCGCAGCGCGGGGTTCGAGTTCTGGACGCTCATGCGTCCCGGCTTCTTCATGACGAATTTCCTGCCCCCCACGGTGATGTTCTACGGCAACATTCCGGCGACCGGCAGCATGGTGTCGGCTATGACGCCGGAGACGTTGTTGCCTTTGGTGGATCCGAATGATATCGGGAAGTTTGGCGCCGCGGCGCTTCTCGAGCCTGCTCGGTTCAATCACGCCGAGCTCACCCTTTCGGGCGAGTTGATCGGCGTGGATGATATTATGAAGGCGCTGTCGGATCTGACCGGGAGAGACTTAAAAGCAGTTTATCTGTCCGAAGCGGAGATTGAGGAGCAGAGCGCCAAAAACCCGATCTTTGTTGCGCAGAAGATGATGCGGACGATGTCACAGTTTCATGACTCGGAGCTGTCCAAGACGTGGGGGATACCGACGGGGGATTTTGCAGAGTTCTTGGAGAGAAAGAAAGCGAAATTTGTGGAGGTGTATAGCCAGGATTACAAATAGGGCGGGGTTGATCAGTTGCGGTCTATGTAGTAACTACGGGGTATCTGTCAGATCAATCCATTTCTTGTTCTGCGGACGGTCTTGCTTGTAGAACAAATTGGAGCATGCTCTACTCATCAATTGCTTCCATGGTCTAGCGGTTATGACATGAGTCTCATATAGAATTATATGACGCCAAGGAACACCTTGGTGAGCCATCTCAGGGTCGTGGGTTCGATCCCCACTGGAGGCACTTCTTTTTTCTTTTTGCGTCTACAAACAAATACACTGTAGATTGTATATTTTGCTTTTCTTTTTGCTCATCTCACATCCAGATTCTACGGTCAGTCAGTGTCATAATTGATAGTCTATCTATATCAAAGGAATGAACAACAGACAAACAGTAATAGCAGACCCCGCAACATTGAATTCCAATACCAAGGCATGCAAACCCATAACTAAGCAATCACCTGACCAGCAGCCCAAAACAGCCTAGCGTCGTCCAAGCGAGCACCCAAGGCCCACACCGCCCCGGCGGTCGGATCGGGGGCAAAAAAGCACACAACGCCAAAAATCCGTCCCCAAACCCTAACGGAACGAAAGAAAGCCTTCACTCTTTCGCTTCATCCACACCCGCCCCCCCAGCGAACGACGACCGCCAAACACCGCCCCAACACACCCCTCCCCCCCAGGTTTTCCTCGCCTCACTTCGACCTTCAAGATGACTCACGAGTCTGTGTGGTACAGCCGTCCTCGCAAGTATGTATAATCTGTCTGGTTGGAGAGTTGGTTGTTGATGAATTGATGGGCGGTTGAACTAACGTCTTCGCTCGATAGGTACGGCAAGGGCTCCCGTGGCTGGTGCGTTTGATTCCCTCTCTTCCCTACAGATTATACCTGCATTTTTAGCGACTCGAAACCCGACAGTTCGATGTGGATGCTATGTGATGGAAAAACGATCGGAAACGTCAATTTGACATGGGAAACGGATGAACTGACTTCTCTTCTCTGGGATAGCCGTGTCTGCTCCAACCGCGGTGGTTTGATCCGCAAGTACGGCGTATGGATAACCTGATTGAATACTCGGGCGCAGGAAATGGCGCATGGTGGGATTTCGATGCTGACAGAACTACAGATGAACATCTGCCGTCAGTGCTTCCGTGAGAAGGCCACCGACATCGGCTTCAACAAGGTTGGTTTCTTCCTTCTCTCCGTCTATTGTGTCGCACTTGGCGCATTTCCTCGAAATACGGCCCACTCGACTTTGCAAGGAAAACACCAAATCTTCTCGACAGAAACTAATACATCAACTACAGTACCGCTAAATTACTCGCTCATCTCTCTATCCCTGTTCACGAATTCATTCCGTCATGTGCTCGGCGCCCCGGTTTTCAAACCAACCCTATGGGAGGAACCAGGAAGGAAACGAAAAAATGAAAAACCGAGACGGGAAGGAAAGAAGATAAGCGTTGCTGGGAGGGGGAACAAGAAAGGGAAATTTCGTTTCAGAGGGAAATTCGTTTACCGGTGTGGACAATTTCTTCTATTTTAAATCTGGAATGAAAACAAAAGGTGTCAATGTCAACGTGATGTCGGGCGCAAATTTCCCTTACCCTTTTCTTTCGAACCTTTTCGGTGGTCTCTTGTTTTCTTCTTCGTCGGTTCAAGATTATTTGAATTGAATTGAAATGAGGAATTCCTTTTTAATTGTTATCTTCTTTCGCCATTGGCCTGTTTTTTTCAGCCATATATGCCTCCGACAGACTCGACGTGCGGTATTCGACAGCTCTACGATTTCTCGATCAGCCAAGGTAGCCTGGTTATTCCGACACAGACCCCCAGCAAACGAGCGGATCAACATCTTCGATACACTCGCCCATGCCCATGACGCATCCAACCCCCACGACACCCACAATTGTCTTCTCCCCCATGCAGCTGTGCGGTGCCCGTCTGAATCCATTGGACAGGTTCCTGTAGTACATCCCGTTTTGTGTACGGTCGTAGAAATCGGCACAGTTGATAACATTGAGCCAATCATGAGGGGCCTGCAATGGGTGTGATAGTGTACACGAAAACATGGGCCAGACAGACTAGTGAAATGTCTCCCTTATCTAAGATAAGCCAATGGAAAGAAAATGATCGATAATATAGAAGTATCCAAAAGAAAAGCAAGAAAAAATCCGCATCTACAATGGTACATGGTACAGACTCACTACCCAAACAACCTCCGGCCACATGCAGGCGAACGAACAATCAAGCGATCGACTAGCCATCCAGCAATGAATTTGAACCAACTATTTAGACTAACCAACCAACTCCTACCGAAACTCCACAGCCGAATCCGAATCAATGATATGCAAGACATGTCGAACCACACGACGACTCGCCCACAACCCCAATCTCCAGGGGAAAGAAAGAAGGTAGACTATGACCGCGGAGACGCCAACGACCGAAGATTATAGAAGAGAAGGTAAGCGTCGGCGTTGAGCACATCAGCCTCAGTCACAGCCGTGACCTGGTCATCGTTGAACAGCGCCCACTGGTCGCCTTGGCGGCAGTAGACGTAGTAGTGGCCTGCGTCGAGCTTGCCCTTGTGGACGACGGCGGAAGAAAGGTCGTATATGAACCGTGATTTGTCGACTTTGGAGTTCGGGTTTGTCGTGTAGGGGAGCATGTTGATTGACATGGGGAAGTCGATGCGGCCTTCGAGCTTTTCGGAGACGGAGAAGGTGTGTTCGAAGCGCTGTTGGTTGCCCGTGTTAGATGTCGTTGGAGATATTGTGGTGGGGGGTTGGGATGGAGGAACGAACCTTTAATTGCATGCATAGGATGGCTGGTAGTTTCTTGATGCGTAACTGCTTGGTCGCTTTCTGTGGGGTGTTCCCACATCCGCTGCAGTTGTAGACATCCGCCATTAGCTTCTCCGGCGAGGTGAAGCTCTCCAGACAGCCGCTCAGAGTGGGCGGGGACGTTCCGTTACCGCCCATGGCGCGTTTCTTCGCCTGCACCTGGACGTCGAGACTCAGGTCCACCATCGGGTCTTCCGTGCGGGTGATGTTGCCGCATTTGTCGCAGGTCACGCTGCTGCGGAGCTTGCCGTAGAAGGTCTTGTGGAAAAAGCACGAACAGCCACCTTTGTGACTGTCGTTGTGTCCCTCGGTGCTGGCGTGGAGCTTGTCGACGAGGAACTGGTAGTATTCGTGTGCGTCTTGTTGTTGGTATCCCGCTAGCGTCTGGAGACTCGTCAGTCATATTCCCGTGAGGTATCATCCAAGCGGATAAACTTACAGGGCTGGCGCGCCACGACGCCAAAAGGAGATTCAGCGCCGCGAAGCCTTCGGGCTTTTCACTGCTGTTGAAATCAGCGAATGCCTCCGCAACGGCACACCCGATGCAATCATTGGCATTGCAGTCGTGAATTTGGTGCCCGTTTCCCAAGAAATAGGTCGTGAGGATGGGATCATGCAGCAATGACTGCAGGATGACGTTTAGGTAGCAAGTCTGCCCGAGGTTGAAGAGTCCCCTCACACCGGTTTTGGCGCAAGGGCGCTTGGTCGCGTTGCTCCTGATGTACAACTCGTCGCTGGAACTGTCGCTGAATCGTCGTTTCTTGGCGACTGGTGACATTGTTAATTCCCGAGGCAGCACTGACACGGGCCGGAGACATACCTTCTAATGCGCTCTCGGGCGGGGAGGACCGCAGTCGTTCCAGGCCGTAGTCGTAAACGAAATCTTCGCAGCCCTGACAGTAGAGCAAACGGCCTCTGGACTCCATGTCTAGAAAGAGGTTAGTCAATCTGTTCGTTCGTCGGTCGATGTCTCTCGACAAGATTTGATATCCCTACAGAAAGAGTGCCCCGTCTTATCCGCGTGGGCTTTTCGCTCGTTACTCAAACACGTATCGGCACATGTCAAGCACATGTACTTGGGCTTTAGCAGCGTCGAAGCTCGAGGAGCGGGGTTCTGCTTGAGCGCCGTCTCGAGCGACTTAGGATGGGGAGCCAGCGCATTATGCGCTTTGATAAAAGAGGCCTTGAACTGCTCGGCCACGCCGGGATCCTGCCCCAGCTGAGTGGCAAGATGCTCTGGAACAAACGGTCAGTATCCATCCGAGTCATACCTGTACGAGGGTCACACTCCGGGGTGGTTGCATACCGCAGCCAAACTCCGACTCGGAGAGAAGCGACACAGAGATGACACTAGCCATGGTGACAGCTGCCATGATACCGAGGTCTGGAGCAGGACAGACAGATGCGGAAAAATTGCGCGGAGGCTAACCACCGATGGGGTGGAGTACAGGACCCCAAAGGGTGATGCCGATAAAGATCACCAGAGTGCTGCCAAGGTTCTGTACGTGGACGCTAAAGACGGATGATGGCAGGATGGGTCGAAGGGGGTGTGTGAGAGTAGCGGGTTGTGTGAACTGTTGAGTTTCAATTGCAGGTACCGCAAAAGTCTATAGATTGTAACACCATCAGTCAAGAGGTCCTGTAGGTATGATCACATCCGCATTGTGTGCTACGGAGGCCCGCCTCCAGTGAAAAGAGTGATAGTGATAGGTGAGTAAGGCAAAAAGGTAGTCCGAGGTACGGATCGTGTCGAGACTAACGGGCCAGTTCGCCCTCCGTGTTCCATCGGCGGACCCGTCCCGAGCGCTAGTCCGGTATCATTTGATACCAACGGTCTTCGTTATGGTTGAATACTAATTAAATACAGTTGAATAGCGACTTCGAATTAAGTAAATGAGTAATGGACAGAATACATGCTGAGATGGTTCTTCTGCTTCTTTTTCATTTTTTCTTTTCCGAACCAGAGTTGACAACGGGCGGCGATAAGAAATCGGGACCGTATTTGATTCGACGGACAATGTACATATACAGAATGGATGTATGACATATAGGTGTGTCGATGGCTGAATATATGGGAT
Source organism: Aspergillus candidus (assembly GCF_002847045.1). NCBI lineage: Eukaryota > Fungi > Ascomycota > Eurotiomycetes > Eurotiales > Aspergillaceae > Aspergillus > Aspergillus candidus. Next base: position 143,750 of record NW_020194066.1, on the reverse strand, counting down.
ATTGTTCTGATTCTACTGAGAACTCCTCTTTTTGCTCTCTCTAGTGCTGTTGTGGTAAAGTTCCACTTTTCATCAACTGCACACGTAGACTACCCATCATACTCATCATACAAGCATCAGGAATCAACATTTATCATAACTAGAATCGTCCATATCGGTCATAAATCGCCCCTTCGTAGTCACCCAATCAAGAGGTGCGACCGGGATGACGCTTTCCACCACCCCAGGTCTTTCAGGCGATGTACCACATTGCCGCTGTCCTTGGACGTGGAATGCTGGGCTGGAGGGTCGTGTCGTGCAGAGACTTGGAATTATCTGCACACGCTGGTGTAACCCGCAGTCCCCTGCATTTGCGATTGTACCGCTAATCCACCACATACCCCAGTGTCCAGCCGCAGCGGTGATTGTATGACAAGACCATATCGCTCATCGTATACCTCTCCCCCGAGGCAGTGCGCTCGGCCGCGCTCGGTTGGAGCCTCGAGTGGTATAGCGCCCACCGCGTGTCGAGGACCCCCGGGTGGTCCCGCGCGAGTAACCGGTAGATCGGGGCGTAGGTTTGGTCGAGATTGTGGTGGATGGGTGTTCGACAAAGGCGGAGGTGTCGGTGGTTCTAAATCCCATGGCACGGGTCAGCGTGAGAGTCGAGCCTGGAGAAATGGGCTGGGACTTACAAAAACGTCTCTTCGGGGGGAGCTTGCGACTCGGCTTCGGCTTCAGCCTCTGCGGACTTGTCAGCATCTCCGTCCTAGTCCGTCATTGACGATCGAGAAATTCTACCTTTCTGTGCCTCTGCCAGTTTCGCTCTCCGGAACGACTCGGGAATGGGAGCCTACAGTCCTCAATCAGTATGAAAAGATCCCTTCCGACTCTCATCCAGCCAGGGGCGATCATACGTTTGGAAAGTCCACACAGAACGCGTTCATATTCATCCCGTAGAGGAAACTCGCAAAACTCTCGCTGAAGCGCGTCAGACTCTCATGCATCAGCTGGAGGTGCATGAAGTTGGCCTCCAGGTCCGCCATGGAGTCTGCGAGCTCCGCAAACTGCGGTTCCAGCGCATTGATGGCCGGCTCGGAATAGCCCGTGTGGCCGATACTGCCTCCATAACCATGGGGGTCGCGAAACGATGACCGCGAGCTGGGTCGTAGAGGGGTTGTGGGCCGCGAAGACGGACGGGGGCGAGAGGCGGATCGAGGGGCAGAGACAGAGGCGTCCATTATAGTGGTGGGATGGCCACGAGCGTTTGGGAATGTGGGTGGCTGAAACCGGTTTGATTGACGTCAATATAGTCGGTCCTTGATCAACCATGCAACGAGGTTAGAGATTTCGAGGCGCCGATTGATCCCCCGTGGGGGTTTTGTCTGTGGGAAGCGGAAGGTTAACTCGTTCGACAGTTAGTGTTAGACCGTTGTTGGGTGGTGGTGTTTGTTGATGCAAACACGGGACAAGTGCGTGGCCGGAAGACTGTCCATGCCTCAGGCTGTAATGACAGGTACCGGAAAGATACTTGGAAGTTACCGAGCCAGATAGGTGGAACCGCAGCAGATCCGAGGTACCCTAAATGTACTGGATCGGTTCCCTGGTTGGTCTGTCCGCTGAAAGAGGCAAACCCCGGTGGTGGCATTACCAACATCATCATAAAAAACACCGCCATCGCCATCGCCATCGCCGTCACTCCTGATAAACCTCATTGGATCCCTTTCTCTCCCTCGAGTTCTCCTTGTCTTCCCCGCACCCGACGCCCCTCCCCGGAGTTAAACCTTTTCAGAGGCCAGATCGACATCCACCGTCGTGCCTATCATCAGTGGCTGACTCCTCCCATCAATCAATCCAGAACAGCCTTTTTTCCTCCCTTCGCCCCAGACGAGGTACTGGAATCGTTTTAAATCTTGACAAAGCTTGTGGTCATTCGCTTCTTTACCGAATTGAGCACATGCATGTGTGCTCGCCTCTAAGCCGCCGTCTCGCACATTCCTCGGCCAAATCTACCTTTCAATTCCCGACCCAGCGGCTGCGCCATCCTGTTCGTGTGCAGGTCTCCCGTCCGTTGCATCCTAGCCCAGCCCATCTGGCCCTGTCTTACCCACCTCCGCGTTCCCTCTCCACTTTTCCTCCATTGAAAGAACCGAGGGAGGCTTCATCTTTCTGGACGGTTACATTCACTTTACTCCTAATCTGTGGAGGAACCTGGCTTCACGATAAATACCGTAACCCCCGAGACGATTCGCTTCTGCAGAACGACGACGTTCCGCCTGATTCCCAACCCTCCGAAGAATCTTTCCTTGGTGTTCTCGATACGTTCAAAGGTATGACGAACGCAGAGGCAGCACCGGGTACCGTGGGGAACCTTACCCCCGAGCAGGAGGCCAAACTGCAAGAGCTCTGGATCTTGCTGTGCAAGGTCTGCGGCATCAAGCTGGATGGTCTTGAAGCGACGGAAGCCCCCGGCCCCCGACCCGGCTCGTCCCAACAGCCGAAACGCCGGTGGACGCTTTGGGGCGGGAAGGACGAGGATGCCAGTGATTCCGCCAGCGTCAAATCCGGCAAGGGAATTTCATCCGGTCTTTCCGCCATCAACCTCGATGGGGACGACAAGCACGGTCAGTCCAAGGAATTCCAGCAGGCCCTGGAGGACATGACTCCCGAGGAGATCCGCGTCACGGTCTGGAACATGGTGAAGCAGGACAATCCCGACTCGCTACTCCTGCGCTTCCTGCGCGCGCGCAAGTGGGATGTCCACAAGGCGTTGATCATGTTCATCTCGACCATCCGGTGGAGGCTCCATGATGTCAAGGTGGACGACGATATCATGAGGGGTGGCGAGCAGCTGGCCTATGACCAGACCAAGAGCGCCGACGCCGCGGAGAGGAAGAAGGGCGAGGATTTCCTAACACAAATGCGCTTGGGAAAGAGTTTCCTTCACGGAGTCGACAAGCAAGGCCGGCCGATCTGTACCGTCCGTGTACGCCTTCATAGGGCCAACGAACAGAGCACCGAGTCTCTGGATCGGTTTACTGTGTATACAATTGAGACCGCCCGCATGATGCTTGTGCCCCCGGTTGAAACCGCTGTACGTTCCCTTATTTGGTAGGGCTGAAGGGAAAACACTGACGGTCGCAATAGTGCATTGTTTTTGATATGTCCAACTTTTCTCTGGCGAACATGGTATGTACATCCGTCGGACAATATTGTATTGGACAATATTGTATTTTCTTTTGCTAACAGTATCGTAGGATTACCATCCCGTCAACTTCATGATCAAGTGCTTCGAGGCCAACTATCCCGAATCTCTCGGCGTTGTTCTAATCCACAAAGCCCCATGGATCTTCTCAGGTTAGTTTCCCCTCTCTCAATATATCACCAACCAACTCTAACCCACTGCCCAGGAATCTGGAACATTATCAAGGGTTGGCTCGACCCTGTCGTCGCCTCCAAAGTACACTTCACCAAATCTTACCAAGACCTCGAGAAATTCATCAACAAGGACCAAATCTGGACCGAACTCGAAGGCAAAGAAGATTGGGAATACAAGTACGTGGAGGTCAAGCCCGACGAGAACAAGCGCATGGAAGACACCGCCAAGCGGGACGCCATGATCGCTGAGCGCCAGGAGCTAGCCAAGGAGATCGAAGCGGCCACCGTCGGGTGGCTCATCGCCTCCCGGAAGAAGGACCAGGAAGCCACCAAGGCCGCTGTCGAGAAGCGGGCTAGTCTTATCGACCGATTGCGCGCCCAGTACTGGGCGCTTGACCCTTATATCCGCGCTACTTCCCTCTATGACAGAGTGAATATTATCCAGGGCGGTGGAAAGGTCAACTTTTACCCTGAGGAGGCTAAGAACCCTTCTTCGAAGAACAGCGCATAGTCGGTTTGATTCTTATCTCGATTCGATCGTTAAATTTCGGCTCATAGACATGGTTGTGACACTGTTTGCATAGCATCGTATAACATGTGTATAAAGCTTGGACTAGACGTGGTTGGTTGGTTGATTGATGGGTTTTCTGTATCTGCGGCGTCAGATTACACTATCATGAATGGACTGTGTCTTCATCTCTAGTATATAGGTCTTTGAATTGCATATTAGCTTATCTTATTTGAGTTGGTTATTATATATTATTGGGCGGGGGGGGGGGGGGGGGTGCATAGTAGTAAATCTGCCTGTCTTCATTACATTGAACGACTGCTTCACTGCTTACTCTCCTATTCCTGGGAGTTTCATTCCTAGTACAGAGTATAACATGCATAAGACTACCCATCACCACACCTACACCACCATCCTTCCCTCCCTTTTACTTCACATACAAGATCGAACCTACAGAAGCCCCATAAAAAGCGAATCAACCCTGCTATTGAGAAATATATAGATAGGGCAGCAGCGCAGACACACCCCAGCCTTCCATGCACCCAGACACTACCTAACTAAGCCAAGACGGTAAGTATAGTATCTAGTTTACATCTTCGCCTTAACCTCCTCATGCAGCGCCTTGAGCTTATCCATATCAGTCGGCTGAGAAGGCCAACCGACACCGAGACCCTCGGGCTCGTTGGGCTTGGGGATCTTTCCTGATGTTAGTATTGTGTTGCGTTGCGGTTTGAGATGGGATGGATTGGATTGAATTTGGAAATGGATGAGTACGTACCATGTGGAAGTGGACCTGGGGTAGTTGTGTTAGCGTTGTGTTTGGTTTCGTTTTGTTTAGAGAGATGGTTTGGTTTGGGTTGAGTTAGAGGAAGGAAGGCTTACATGGTCGACCACTTGGTGCGCGATACGGCCGTTGTTCTGCAGGATGTTGTAGTCCTCTGCGCCGGTGGCTTTGGCGATTCTCTTCGCCACGGGCTATATTTGAGAGGTGTTAGTTGATACTGTGAGCTTGTTATACTGCTGGGTCGAGTTGGGGGTATAGCTGCGGGGATCGAATCAGGTGCCTGTGCCCTTCCCCAAGGTCCTCTTCGCATTCGGTCCACCCTTATAAAGGACAGACGGGACCCCAGCTTCCAGGATAGGTGTAATCAATTCCTGCAGCTATATTCAACTCCACGTACCAAGATCTCTTGCAGGTCCTCATCAGGGATATCAGTGAGCTTTGCGCCGTGGAACTTGGGGATCACGAGCTATATTTTTATATTGACCATGGCGCGTCATATCGTTAGCGACCGGCTCCAGAAACATATCAAAAGTTTATACGCGCGCAAACGGAAGAGTTGGATAGTTCCATCAAGACACGCCGCGGGGTGATGCGGGGCGTTGCGTCATAAACAAACGGGACGAACGACGGAGAAGAAGACGAAAACTCACCGCGTGGCCACGGCTCAGAGGCTGGATGTCGAGAAAGGCAAAGACCTTGTCGCTCTCGAAGAGCTTGAAGGAGGGGATTTCACCTGTTGGGGGGGTCAACTATTTAGCGACGTTCTTTATTTGCTTGCGCATTTCGATGGTAGATCTCCGGTGTAAACAAGGAGTTCGACCAGGGCAGCGTAGTGTAGTGTAGTGTGGTTAGTTACCCTTGATGATTCTGCAGAAGATACAGGCAGCCATTATGGATAGATACGGCGTGTTACGGTGGAGATGATTATAGTAAGGTAGGAAGCTAATGTAGGCACAACGAACAGTGGATGAACTGAGGAAGTTCGTTTGCAGCTTGAATGCGGGCGGGGTTGTCGGTTGAGGGCGGAACGGGTAGAAGGAAAAGAAATAAAGTGGTGCCGCCGAGAATCGAACCCGCGCCCTCCGTAATCACCGGACAGGGGTTTAAGTACCACAATAGGCTTCTAAAAAGTTGACGAGTGCGACGTACTAGTTCAGAACCCATTTCTTGCCTTTTACCAGAGATGGCCGTGGTACGCGCACATCACTCGTCTCATGAATCTTTGGAACTCTCCATCGACACAGTTGTCGATTTTATTGCTATTTTTTTTTGACCTCCTTTGTTTTTATTGTGTCTTCTTATAATATACCTTTTTTCTGGGCCTTTTTTGTCTAAATTGAAGGGGATACGACAGCTGGGGTGCGTGTCAATAGAGGGAGGGCCGTGTGTCGTTAACCCACCTGACCCCTCCCCTCTTATCTCCAACTCTTTAGTGTCCGCGGACTAAAGTCCGCTACATCCTCCGAATCTACTCCGCACCGGGGGATACTGATACGGGTCATCGGTTATATTCTTTCTGATGGAAGCCCTCGAGGTGATGTCTGTCTGAGTGTATAGTCCGAATGTACTCTGATGGCATCGATGTCTCTACGCAGTGGTCGCTGTATACTATACTAACAGTGTTCTATGCGCTACCCCAAGATCGCAGGAGTTGGAGATACAGCAAGGCCAATCCAGCCAACACAAATGAACATCCTTCTAGCCTCAATCTGACATTCCCCTAGTTTGTCATTCGATCAAATTGCCGAATCCCGTGGCTATGGAGTCATGGATTAACCCCACTCGATTCATCTTATCGTCTGCACGTTATCTCCCGTCTCCAACGACCGGACCAGCCATTTATTAACCCCCTCCTGCTCTCGTAAACAGAATGTCGTCTGCTTTATATCATAGATTCGCGGCTACTTCACTAGTCAGGTTGTCCTCACGCTCAACAGCACTGTCCTGTGGAAAACGCGCTGTTAACCTATATCGATCTTTCTCGACCACCTATAAGCAAGACATGTTGACCACCGAGTTGTCCGAGGCTCAGGTCTCTGCCCTGCGGGCTAACAAGGACCGGCTTGCAAAGGACCTGCATCATAGTTGTCAGTGGGGTTCTGGGATCCGCTGGGGAGAGTAAGTATATACTTCATCGATTTCTTAGCATGGTGATGGTCCCTCGTGGAAGATGACCCTGTGTGGCCATAAGAATGAGGGTCGTTTCTGTATACAAGACTCTCTTTTACTATGTTGCTGGGCCCATAACTAACACTGCTCAGTGGATCGTCAGACACCGGGATGCAGCGTCTGGCTCTATCCGAGGATGACAAGAAAGTGCGAGACTGGTTTATCGAAACAACAAAAGCCCTAGGATGCACCGTCACAGTAGACCAGATGGGCAACATCTTCGCTGTCCGTCCCGGACGGAGAAAGGACGTTCCCGCGACCTTCATCGGCAGCCATCTCGACACGCAGCCAACAGGCGGCCGGTACGACGGCATTCTAGGCGTCTTATCTGGCGTTGAAACCCTCAAGGCGATGAATGAGATGGGCTTGGAAACCGAAGGTGGTGTTGGCGTGGTCAACTGGACCAAGTAAGCCTCTTCTCGTCACATTGGGAAATCCCCGCAGACTAACAATATGTAGCGAAGAAGGCGCCCGCTTTCCAATCAGCATGATCGCCTCCGGCGTATGGGCAGAACACATTCCTCTTGAAAAGGCCCACGGCCTGAAAGAGGTCCCCACGGTAGCCTCCCTCCCCACTGCCTCGTCCGCGCCCGAGACGATGAAGTCCGCCCTGGAGAAAATAAACTACCTCGGCACCACGCCGTGCTCCTACAAAGAGACCCCCATGGCCGCCCACTTCGAGCTACACATCGAACAAGGCCCGCACCTCGTCTCCTCCGGCCAGCGCGCCGGCGTCGTCACAGCGGTGCAAGCCTACCGCTGGTACCACGTGAACGTCATCGGGCGAGACACCCACACAGGAACAACAGCCTTCGAGCACCGCGCCGACGCACTCTACGCCTTCTCGCGGATGATGGTGCGCGCGCGCGAAGTCGCCTCCTCGCACGGCTGTCTCGCCAGCGTCGGCATCGTGGAGACCAAGCCTGGCAGCGTGAACACCGTCCCCGGCGAGGTAAGCTTCACGCTCGACATCCGCGGGCCCAAAGACGAGCTCGTCGCGGTCGTCGAAGCCGCGCTGAAGAAAGACTTCGACGCCATCGCCGCCGAGGAAGGCAGGGGCATCGGCAAGCCGTGCCGCGTGGAGTGGACGCTCGATTTCGACTCCCCCTTGGTGCAGTTCCACCCGGACTGTATCGATTGCGTGCAGCAGTCGGCTGAGGCGGTAGTCGCGGACGCGGGCTCGTCGGAGCCGAAGTCGCTTGTGCGTGAGATGATGAGTGGTGCGGGCCATGATAGCGTGTTTACCTCGAAGAGAGTCCCGACGAGTATGATCTTTGTGCCTTGTAAGGATGGGCTCAGTCATCATCCGGAGGAGTTTTGCTCTGCGGATGACTGTGCTACTGGGACGTCTATTATTTTGCAAGCGGTCGTCCGGTATGACAGGAAGAGATTCTCTGCGTGAGGGGGATATACCGTATATAGTCAATTAACGATGACTTACCCATCAGTACGGAGCAGATATACATCTACGACATATAACCAAGTAGTGGATCATAATAATCATGGCATTGTCCTAGCTAATCCATCAACCATCAAGAACAGCCCCAATGCACAAACATTATCCCCATATTCTATTTTTTCTTATTTTTTTATCGGACGAGCAAGCAAGCCACAACAGCTCTTTCAGCAAAGCCTACTCAAGCTGCAACCTGCAAGCAACCCATCGAAGTCCCTCATAACCGAGCAACCCCACTTAAGAAGGGGGAGCGCCACGGCCACGGCCGAAGCCACCGCGGAAGCTGGGGGCGAACTCGCCGGGGGCACCGCCCTCCTTGCCGCCCTCCTCGCGGCGGCGGTAGCCACCCTCACGGGGAGCGCGGGGACGGCGCTCACGCTCCTCACCGCCCATCATGCCGCGGGGGGGAGCGTGCGAGCGCTGCTGCTTGATGTGGGTGGCGGGGACGACCTCGGCGGGGAGGTGCAGCCACTCGCGCAGGTAGTCCAGACCCTGCAGGTATTTCAGTCAGACATTATTCTGATACTCTTCGAATACGATTTTTCGTGGGATAAAGGGTAAGCATACCTCGGGGGTGAGGGTGTAGTAGTAGTACTGCCACGAGAACTGGGTCTTGAGGTAGCCGCGCGAGGTCAGGGACTGGCAGGCCTTGATCACGTAGAGGTTCTTGGTGTCAATGTCGCCATGCTTGGGCTGGTTGAAGTCCTTCTTGGCCACGAGCACACCCTCTATTCACGGAAACCTAGTCAGCGAAATGATCTCACAATGTCGAATTCCGTCCAAAATTCGAAGTAGGGGCTGGCGTCGGAGACATACCGCGGAAGAGGTACTCGTGGATCTTCTTGCGGTCGTCCTTGGGGATAAGCCTGGCGTATAGTTAGCGATCATATTCGACAGAATTGAGGCATTCCAGCCTGAAATGAAGGGGTATACTCACATTGTCGCGAGTTCCTGGTGCTCTTCGGGGAATCGCTCTAACAACGCGAAGAGATGTGGTTGAAGATAAGAAGTGCTGGAGTGGAGCGCCAGCCGAAAAGTGCGCTGATTCCTCTTTGGGAAGCGCTAGCTAGGGCTGGGGCCCTAGCCGGGTCTAGCCCGATGTGTCACATATCACGTGTTTATATAAGTCACGTGTATAACGGCCTCAGGTGTCGGGTGGCTGCACTTAGTCATTCTCTTATCGCCAACCTCCACATCTTTTGATCTCATCTCATCACCAGGTCTGTTCTACGAACAACATCACCATACCTTACAAGCCCTTACCTGGATCTCTACCTAAGCCTGATCGCGCAATCTCAACAAAACCGACCATATCGATCGAAACAGGTGAACCTGCCACCGCAACCATGACGTCTCAAAACATCAACATCCTCCTCTCGTCTTTCCCTGGCCTTTCGCTCCCCTCGACCGTCTCATTCTCCCTCCCACCGACGTCGACACTCATCGATCTCACCGAGAAAATCTCATCATACATCCCGGCATCCGTCCCTCTCCGGTCTCTCATCCTAACCACAACCAACAACAAGCAACTCATCCCGTCCTCAGAGCGCCTCCTCTCCTATCTCCCCAGCAACAATGGCGAAGCCACACCCCAATCAAATCTCCTCCCCCTCCGCCTATCCGTACCCACATGCGGCGGAAAAGGTGGTTTCGGCTCCCAGCTCCGCGCAGCCGGCGGGCGCATGTCGAGCAAGCGCAAGGGCAACCAAGGCGACGATAACGGATCCAGCCGCAACCTCGACGGGCGTCGGATCCGCACCGTGAACGAAGCGAAGGCGCTAGCAGAATACCTCGCCGTGAAACCGGAGATGGATAAGAAGGAGAAAGAGGAGCGCCGGCGTCGCTGGCAGGCTGTTGTGGACGCGTCCGAAAAGCGGCAGGAAGAGCTGAAGAATGGTGGCGAGCGGCGGAAGGTTGATGGTCAGTGGATGGAGGATCGGGAGGAGGTTAATGAGCGCGCGCGAGAGGCTGTTCTGAAGGCTATGAAGGACGGCGCTTGGACGGATAACCTCCGGGATACTGTTGTTGGTGGGTCGAGCACGAGCGCGAGCGCCAGTGAGGGCAGTGGTCAGGACAGTCCGCTCAGCTCTGAGGCAGAAAGCGATGAGGATCAAGGGATGGCGGACGCGGGACCGTCGGAGCCTGCGCGTGGACCTGCGGCGCCGCGGAAGTTCATTGGGTTTGATGAGGATGACGAGTTTATGAGTGACTCCGAAGAGGAGGATGCAACTGATCCTAAGGGCAAAGGAAAGGCAAAGGCTTGATCGAAAAGCGTTCAGTCTGTCGACTAAATTGCTATATCCTTGTACTGCATTGTTAATATTTGGGGTTGGAGCGTTCATGTATTTATTTTGCCTCTTCTTATTCAACTCTACGAAAGTTAATATATCTTGCATAACATGTCAATATCTTGAAGCGAACTAATTAAATCTCCCGTACACTGAATCGAACCTGCAGATACGTTTCTGTTTGATTCTAGCAGTTTTGGGCTGAAAATACCTTTGACGGGTATGGAGTAGTTCGCCACCAAAACCCGCTTATCAACGCTATCGGCCGCATCTCCGCCCGGAGCTCCGTCTCTCTTCAACCATCCGCAAAAATTTGCAGTCATGTTGTCGTCGCTTGGGCGCGTACTCCCAAGAGTCCCTAGATTGAAGCAGACACGGCCGCGATGTCTGTATCATTCACGAGCTCTCGCCAAAACATGGCAGCAAACTCTGTCGTCGGTGTCAGTGTTGCGGTCGATCTACCCAGCGAGCCGAACCAGCGGCATCCCGCAACGCGTTTTGTCTACGGCTGCCACCGCGCATGAGAACCCGGTGACGAGCATTGAAGAATTGCTGCCGGTGTGCTGTCCAGGATGCGGTGCCTATTCGCAAATTGTCGAACCGAATGAGCCTGGATACTATGGTCGATTGGGGAAGGGGAAGCAGACGCGAAAACCTCTGTCGGAGGTTGAGGCCAAGCCGGATGGGGAAAACGCGACTGCGCTGAAGGCTGATGGCGAGAGGGCGGCGGATACTATTCAGAGGATTGTTCGCGACCAGAGGGATACACAGAAGCCCGATCCTCGAAGTGAGTTTGTTGTTAATACCATTGCGCCGCGGGCCAAATACTAATGCGTACATATAGACAAGGCTCTACTTGAAGAGGCGACGGCTACGGCGAACCGGTATCTCGAGAAATCAAGACCCACGGTACATATCTGCGACAGATGCCACGACCTCGTTCACCACAATAAAGCCGTCCCCGCCGTGTCTCCTTCTCTTGAGACGCTCCGGGACTTTCTGGACGAGTCGCCCCACAAACACAATCGCGTGTACCACGTCGTTGACGCCGCTGATTTTCCCATGTCCCTGGTCGACAACATACACGAAGTGCTCGGCGTCAAGGACCAGCGGTCGCAGAATCGACGAGCGGCTAGCTACAAATACAAACGGGGAAAACTGCTCCCGACTATCAGCTTCGTCATAACGCGCTCGGATCTCCTGGGTGCCACCAAGGAGCAGGTAGATTCGAAAATGCAGTACATGCGCACGATGATTCGCGAGATTCTGGATATGCCGTCTGACGATTATCGCCTGGGCAATCTGCACATGATAAGTGCGCAGCGCGGCTGGTGGAATAAGCAGGTAAAGGATGAGATTAGAGAGCACGGTGGTGGTATCTGGGTGATTGGGAAAGCCAACGTCGGGAAGAGTAGCTTCATTGAGGCTTGCTTTCCGAAAGACTCGAAGAACCTCGAGAAGATCGCCGAATTGGTCGAGCGGCGTGGGATGGATTCGAGGATCCCCAACTCGCCAGATCCACTTGACTCTGATGGCCTTCTCCCACCTGTTCCCCGGGAGGACCTCTTCCCTGTTCTCCCCGTTGTGTCGTCTCTATCGGGAACCACAGTCTCGCCGATCCGGATCCCATTCGGGCGCGGGCGAGGGGAAATGATCGATTTGCCGGGCTTGGACCGAAGCGAGCTAGCAGAGCACGTCCGCGACGAATACAAGCGAGATTTGATCATGACGAAGCGCAAGAAGCCCGAGCGTCACAGCGTTAAACCGGGCCAGTCGTTGCTTCTCGGGGGAGGCCTTGTGAGAATCACATCCACCCATCCTGATCACACCGTCATGGCAGCTTGCTTCGTCCCAATGGAAGTCCACATCACCAAAACCGAGAAGGCAATCGAGATGCAGGCCCAGCAGCGGGCATACCCGGGGACAGTGATCGCGAACGACGGTATCGGCGAAACCATCTCCTCCGCCGGAGTGTTCGACGTGAAACACGACGTGACGAAATCACACCTCCCTACGACACTGGCTAAGGCCATCGAGGACAAAAGGACGCGCATGCCATCTCTCCCGTACCGTGTCTTCTCAACGGATATCCTCATCGAGGGGTGCGGCTGGGTTGAACTCACTGTGCAGACCCGCGCCAAGCGCAGCGACAAGGACGGTGCTGAGTCCTCGGAATCCACGCCACAAGTGGAAGTTTTCACCCCTTATGGACGACATATTGGGGCGCGGGCACCGATCGAGTGCTGGAATTTGATCGCACAGAAGCAGGCTGCTGACAAGCGCAAGATAGGTGCCCGCCGGCGACAGAACGTCGGACAGCTGAAGCGGGCTCATCAGTCTGCGAACGCTAAAGTTTAGAAGACGTTGAATCGGCTCAGGCATGATGCTTGATTCTATGGAGGGGGGGGGTTCCCCGTGTATAATATTAGCATAGCGACTGGTGTTTCCCTTTTTTGATTGGAATTAAAAAAAGATCTAGACTCCGCAACTTGTACATTATCACCAAATACAATGATACCATTGAACGCATACTCCATACCATGGCGGGATAGTGATACAATGAATGGACGTGGAATCAAAAAAAAAGAGACAGAAGATCTACAAAGACATCCAAGGTCCTCAAATGAAATGATTAGTAGTAGTTCGCCAACCAACCTTCTGGTGGGGAAACCCGCGCGCTTATCAAGTCATCTTTCTTACATCCATCCTCACGTCCTCTGTTCTGTTTGTTTTCTCCATACTCTCGAATATATATTAAAGTATTCATTTGATCAACAAGGCTATTTATAACCGTCATAATCAACATGCTTTCCTCTCGCGGGGCTCGCAGCGCAGCTCAACTGGACCTTGCGTGGCGGTATGCGCCGACTCATACTTATGACGCTGAGTCTAACCCCTCGGGACTTATATCGTTTGGGATGGCAGAGCATGTACGTCTAAAAGCATGACCATGAACAAGAAGCAACAATGTCCTAACACATTCCAGCTACCCCTCCGTGCCGACATGGTAAACTACATCAACAACAAGGTCCACCACACCGACTGCATTTACTACGAAAGAGTCTCCCATATCTAAATGACCAAATCATCTAGGTCGTATTCACAGAAGACTCCATCGGCTACCGCTCCAACTCCACATGGGCCAGCCGTCTCCCGAAGGCACTCGCAGCGCACCTAAACCGTATCCTCGCCCCCAAGGCACCTATTGAGCCCAAAGACGTCATCGTCGCCTGCAGCGCCACAGCCCTGAGTGGAGTCCTCGGATTCGCGCTGGCAGAGCCCTCTGACGGGATTCTGGTGAGCAGGCCGGTCTACGGCCGGTTCGAGCTCGACTACGGCATCGAAGCAGGCGTGCAGATCGTGTATGCAGACTCGGGCCCCGAAGAGGCGTTTACTCCTGCCGTCGTGGACCGGTACGAGGCGGCGCTTCATGAGGCGCAGAAGCGCGGCGTGACTGTCCGGGCGGTCGTGCTTGTCAATCCGCACAATCCTGTCGGTGAGTCGGATCTCCGTCGGTTAACTGCTTCGGGACTGCACTGCTGACTGGTTCAGGGCGGTGCTACCCAGCTGAGACGCTAGAAGCCGTGCTGCGGTTCTGCAATAAACACCGGCTCCATGTCATCGCGGATGAGATCTATGCGTCTTGTGTCTTTCCGACGGAGGACCCTGCCGCCGTGCCGTTTACGTCGGTGCTGGCGCTGGATATCCCAGCACTGATCGACCCTGCCTTGGTTCATTTGCTGTACGGGTTTAGTAAAGTAAGCCTTCCGAGAGGGTAGCTGTGTGCAGGACCGATCTCATTGGCGCATCTGTAGGATTTTGCCTCGGGAGGCCTCCATTTAGGGTTCCTGATCACTCGAAACGAAGCCATCCACCGCGTTTGCAAGGCCGTCATGTCAGACCCCCTCTCCCTTCAAGAACCTCAAACTAATCCACAACAACAGGAGACTCCACAATCCCTCCGCAGCAGCAGTAACAATCGGCATCGCCATCCTCGAAGACACAGACTTCGTCGCCCAATTCACAGCAAAATCGCAACAGCATCTAGCGTCCACGTACGCCATCGTCACCGCTACATTGAACCGAGAGGGAATCAAATACATCAAAGGAGTGTAGGTCCCCGCCCCGTTGTGCCTCCCTCGCCACTCCACTGACGCTACGCCTCAGAAACGCGGGGTTCTTCGTCTACATCGACCTATCACCGTACCTTCCGACGGGGACGGGCTCGAATCAGGAGCGGGAGTTTGCCCTGGCTCAGAGGTTGCTAAACGCTGGGGTGTTCCTCCACCCGGGTGAGGAACATAATAAGCATCCAGGGTGGTTCCGGTTGGTTCACGCACACCATGAAGATGTTCTACGGGAGGGACTGCGGCGGTGAGTGATATAATCTATGGTGCTTTGTGGGGTTTTTGGTTTGTCCAACACACGCTGACGGGGCTGCTTTTTATAGGATGATTGGTGTTTTGTGTGCACTGGGGTAAAGTGGGATGATGATGATGATGGCCACTGTCTATACTAATGGTTGAATAAACCCGGTAATGAGAATAAAAAAAGCAAGGAAAAAAGAAAAAAGAAAAAAGAAAAAAGAAACTAATAACACCGGAGATTAGATTATTGGCTAGTATCAAGCGCGAAGTGCCATGGAAAAGGAAATATTACATATGTTATATCCACACATGAACATGATACATCTGCATCAGCCATGCGGGGCATCCATAACCAAGGTATAATAATCTACGGCACATGAAAATCAATGACAAAAAATACATCTGTATAGCAAAATTACAGTTTCATAGTAGAAGTTCTTGTATACAGGCCTAAGCTGTTATCATTAAGGAAAATCAATGGAACAAAAAAGAATGTCCGTCCAGTGAAATATGATCGAAATGAGAAAGAGTGTCAAAATTGCGGTTTCAGATTGACATGGAAGCTTTCGGGTGGCGGGGGTAAAGAACTACGGATTTGAGCCCGAAAAGCAAGCAGGGCATTCCCGATACATCATACACTCACCAGGGGAACCTAAAGATGGAAGAACCCGAAGCGAGCAAATCACAATGGATTGTCCAGGGCTAAACAAGGCCCAAATGTTGTGCCCTGAG
The DNA here is from genome assembly GCF_002847045.1 of Aspergillus candidus. NCBI lineage: Eukaryota > Fungi > Ascomycota > Eurotiomycetes > Eurotiales > Aspergillaceae > Aspergillus > Aspergillus candidus. The sequence continues at coordinate 128,089 of NW_020194066.1, read as the reverse complement.
TTGCACATCATCCGCCACCAAATGAGATTGAAGATTCGGAGCCGCAAATGCTCAGGCTCCATGTAATCGTCCCCAGAGCCAGGGGTACTACTGAGCCCAGGAATCTGCCAGCTGGCTCCCCGCCTCACTTTTTGAAACTGATCTCTGGCCTGGTCCAATAAGGGCAGCACACTTCATCCCAGTTGAAACTTCCTACGGTCTAATAGAATATCCAGGGAAGCGATAGAAGCGTTCGAATTTCACAGCCTGGACGGTGAACTCGGAAAAATCGCAATAGTCGTGATGAGTCTCATCACATCAAATGATCACATTTGTAGTCTGGGACTTACTGTCACTGTCACACTCATCGGGCGATGGGCCACTGCTTGAGCAAATGATATCTTTTTATTTTCCTCCACACGCTGACTCCTTCCAGATTTCGAGGGAACGACCTTCAGTGGGATGCGCCAGGAGTATCAACCGACAGGACTCTCACCTTCCACGTGGTCGGGCACGCCCATGAAAACCATAGTTTTGATATCATGATGCTTTTTTTATATCAACGTACTATTACTATTATTATGATCTACTGTATCTGTTATTCCGCCAAGCCCTAAAATATGTCTCGATAGCCTTTGATCTATTCGTCGCTTGTCCGGGAGTAGGGATGTTCTTTATCTTTGTCTTTCAGTTCATCTCTGTTTCTTTCTCTCATTTCTTTTTTACTTCACCGTATTATCAACAAGGCGTTTGTCATCTTATACTATCATTGTTGCATTTTTCAATTATTCTGTGTGATTTAATCTTGTATGGTTTAATTTTGTATGATTTAATTTTGTATTATTTGATTTTGTTATTTTTTTTTTATATTGTTTCATCTAATTTCATCTTTGCTGCCTGCTCTGGTCACTTGATACTAACAGACAAGCCATAAATCTATTGAGCTAGAGCTTAAATTCCCCTTCCACCCATCAGCAGTTCTTTCTAACATCTCTCTTCTCGCAACAACAAGACGATATCTAAAGTATTTTGGGTCAAATACATCGACCACCTTCTTTTGTTTCAATTCGGCTCTGCAAATCAGCCATGGCAGGAAGACCTGGTGCCATCGCCGACCCCAACTCCAATGATAACAGCCACGATTACCCTGGTCTGCCAATCCAGGACCCCAACCCCTCCGTCTGGTACAACACCACGGCTGATCAATCGATCTCACCCCCGGGACCGTCCCACTTCAATGGCCAAGCACCCATGATGCCCTACTTTGGGGATGCTGGCATGGGTTCCACGGGTGGTTCTTTGGTCACCACACTTCAACCTTGGCATCAGCAAGGCCACATGCCGTCGGATTTGGGCGTCGACATGAGGTCAACCGATCCAGGCGGGATGAGCTATCCCCCTTCGATGTCGCCTAGCGGTCCCATCCAGACATTCAGCGGTCACCTTCCTGGAGATGTCTCTCCCACGATAAGAGACAACTCCGCTAGCACCCAGGACGTACCACAGTGGTTTCGCCAGCCCGTTACTCGCCCAGTTAGCTCCGAGGGCGGCAACCAGCCCTTCCAGGACAAGCCTTGGTCCCCCTCTCCCCCCAGTCTTTCCCTTTCCCTGGAACCTTCCTCGCCTGACAGACTCCGGGGCAACAGCGGCCCGCAGCTTTCCTATCTGCGATGTGAATGGACTGGCTGCACCTACCTGAAACCGTTCAACCGCAAAGGGGACCTTGTTCGTCACATCACAACGCAGCATATTTCCCGCGGGCAATTTGTCTGCGAGACATGCAACAAGGCCTGCAACCGGTACGATAATCTGTGCGCACATAGGCAGCGGCTTCACTGATATCGCACATGATCGGGAGCGTGGTTGCCACGAACACGAGGAACGAGCATGTTTCACGATCTAGGTACGACTTATGATACCTTAAAAGCATGGTTACAATGGCACTTCTGCATCAGCTCGGAACAAGACCGAGTTGAAAGGTCTTGGTTTTTTTTTTTTTTTGTCTTTGTTTTGATGTTTCATTTGCTGTCTTTTTTCTGGGAATACCCTAATCTCTACTCATTTGACTTCCAGCGTGTACCCCCAATCCCAGCACCGCATGTTTATATACAAGTGTTAGTTGATAGTTCCCCGGGCTAGTTCACTTACATATGCACTTATGGGGTAGGCCAGTAAGCATATCATAGGCTAGCGCTTGTTTCCCCGCGAATTCCCCGCGAACTGCATCTCCCCACTAGTTTGAAAGTGACCTTTACGCCTCTAAATACCAGTCATAGAATTAGCATCCATGGTGATAATCCAATCATTGTATTGCTCTAGCGTACTTTTTTTCTGCCAGCGCACTACCCTACATCCTTGCTTTGAGATGATCACAGCCACATCGATAGTTAATAATTAACATTGATTATTCAATGCGGGAATTTAGCAATCTCACCACGATCCAACAAGAGCATGTCGAATATAGCGTCAGGTCAAGCCTTCCCAAATCCTCGTCCGGTTTTTTAGTGCAGTGACTTAGAGATCACATATAGAGTGGTGGAGGTCCGATAAGGTTCAGATAAGCGATGTGCCTGCATGGCTGCTGCTGTCAGATCTGCGGCTGTTTCACTCGCACTACTGACAACTGTATCATTTCACATAGCCGGCCTCCTGCTTCTTCACCAGATGATAATGACATGCTTACAATTTTATTGTGTTCGATCTCTCTTCTGCTCTGCAGTAGCTTTGTCTTTCGATTTGCTCATTTCGAACGGGAGAAATGGGCCAGACAGAAGCCCCGACAAAGGCACTGAACTTTCATTGGAGCCTTGAGAGGCTGGTAGATCTCATACAGGGGCTACACCTTTAAGCGCTCGTGCCACGAGCTTCTGTGATCGGGCATTCCAATTAGATGCTGCAGTCGCCGGCTGAGACGAATGCTACCTACCTTACCTACTTCAGAGCGTATTGCTTGGTCGCTTTGATCACCGGAATTTCATTCCCTATAAACGCATGAGCCAATCTGCAGTGAGCTGGCGAGAAGAAGGCATGGGATATGTATCGTCCCCAAGCTTAGATTCATCGGGAGTGAAAAACTCCGAGAAGTCATCTCCGGCGTTCACCCACTCATGACTGTATATATCACGTTCACTGGGGGAAAAGCCACCTCCATTAACGGTCACCCATTGGAATATAAGCCTCGTGGCGTTCTCAGACGCACTATCCGGTATAGAGAGTGCTTCGGACGAAAACCGCGTCTGTTGCTCGCCAGTGTAAGTCTTTGAGCACGCTGGAGAATTGCTGATATGTAAGTCCTTGTCTTCCAGTGTAGAATCATCCGCGAGTTTCCACGACCACAAGCGATAGCTCAAATAGTGGTCGGCACATTTCTCGTGCAGGCGGACTGCCAGCGATACATTCTGCAGCTCTATCTCCCCAAAGGGTCCCCATGGAGTAAGAAGGGGACTTGGATATTCGCCGGTAATGTAGAGTAGCCACCAAATATCTGTTCGTAAAATGAAATTTGGTGAAGCGGGTACTTGTGGTCCGGCATTTTGAATGAAAGACTGCTCACAACCCACCTAGGCGGCTGCATCCAAATTTAGCACAGGAAGCCCACAAGTGCACTACAAGCGGGATAATCCCTGTTAAATAGGCGCCAAGGTACAGAAACCCCATGTTTAGTCGACGGGCCACATACACTCTAAGCAAGGCCTCGTGATAGAGATGCGCTGAACCAGAGAAACCTGGAATATCCGGTAGCTGTCTGCAAGGAGGATACAGCCAGGCATAGGCCATGTTGCAAGGGATTCCTGGCTCCCAAAAGCCCCCGCAGAGGTTCGAAGTCATTCCCCGAGGGTGGCAGCAGATAGAAAGATAATGTGCAAGATTGTCCCACAATGATTGTAACCTGTCAATATTGTTTTCTGATGATTGGAACCGAGAGTTGTCGATTAATTGCCATTGAAGGTTGACTGGAAGCCCATAAATGTTATTGGCAGGTAGCATCAATGCGATTGACATGGCGATAGGAATCTCAGACTGCGCATCGTGAAAGACACAGAAGTCGCGGAGTAATTCCATGGCGCGAATGGAAGACGGCGGTGAAAACTTGTGCTGTTCGGAAGAGATTCGGCTTGACCTAACCCGGCAAGTGAATTTATCTTCGAGCTGGACAACCCAAGGTGCCAGAAAGCTCCCTTCGCTATCGGCAGCAATCTCGGCTTTCCAGCCCTGTCCCGTTGCTAATAAAGCTTACCACCACCTGCCAACGTCGTCCTCAACCTCGCCGACAAATATACTAGTGCAAGACGTAGCAGACTGTGGCGTTTCTGCTTGGGACACTGCAGCAACATTGTTTGTATAATAGAGATGACCGGGGCGAAGAGAGATGCCATCACCTTGGCCTTGTAATTCGACCAGTCGCTTGGAGAAGATATAAGACACAGCTTGTGCAATAGCTGTGATGGTTCTTTTCCTAGGCCAGTCCTTATGGGTCTGAGTTTTGGGAGAGGTAGCCTTTCTGATGCCGAGGATTCTAGGGCAGCATGCGGTATCTTTCAATGTTCTGCCTAGCCCACACTGCCAGCATCCAGTTATAGCCCAGTTGGAGAAGTCTAATGCAGTAAGTTGATTGTCGGCAACAACCTTCTTCAACCGCCCATTTTGACCTAAAGTTGAGCCGTCTGGTATCGCCGGTGTATTTTTCAGAATCGCCGCAGGTTCAAGGCAGGCAACAGGTAATCCATTTCACTCTATTGTATCTGGGACAGCGCTATACCATATTCTTTCGCTTCGGCGCAGAACTCGTGTGATCTGCTCGACGTTTGGTATGACAGGGTTATATTCTGTTGAACTCTATAAGCATGTCAACTAGTCATCCCATTTGGCGACGCTAAAAGGGAACTGATATACATTTGGACGGGACGACATAATCACGAGCTTTGGATCTCTATCAAATTCCACGATCCAGCCACCTTTCCGAAAATGGCAGATCTAACTTATTGAAGAAAGACAGGTTTGAGGAGCCTGAGGTAGGTAATGTAACATACCTTACAGTAAGGTAAATTTGATACCAACGAGTTTTGTAAAATACACCTTTTCTAAATGACCACGGTAGTCCGATCACATTATGATATACCCCAAGTCACCAACTGCCATTTACTAAATGTCCGGTTGGTGTCCAAGCTACTGGTAATAAGCAATGGCGTCAAGGTGCGTATTAGCTTAAATGATCACCCACGGCCCCACGCAGTAGTGAGGACATTGTCTCCACTTGTCTGACCACACTGTAGGTTTGTCCCAAAAACGCTTCCAGATCAGTCTCTTGAAATGAATGGCTAGGGGATGAAGACATTTTTCCTAGAGTTAAAAGTACCATTCCCTCAACCAGATATGGTATGGTCATTTGAATATAGCGCTAACCATTATCCAGGGCTGGCAAGGAAATTGAAAGTGGAAACAACGAGAGCAAGGCGTAGGCACAGTAAAACTGCATGGATTATAGTTACATGTTCACTAAGTATAATACGATAAGACTACTTAATATCAATTATGCGTACCTGGTTCTTCGAATACGTGCTCTAGCCTCTAGTAAACTTGATTTAAGCCCTGAATTCTTCCGAAGACCTGCTCCAAGGACAATATTGACATATCTATTCAAGAAATATTTTTTATTTTATCAAGAGCTCCCTTTTCTCTTGGGATTATGCTGGATTCTATTGTGGTCGTCTAGCTTCGTCGTAGTATTATAAAACTGATTCTGATCTAGAGCTTGGATTTCGCTCATTGAAGATGATACTATATTGGTGATATATTCAGAGTCAGGTGTATAGCGAGATCATGGGCTTTCAAGCGGTCAGAAAAGAAATTATAGATAATTCTCGAGCAGCTGAGACATATACCAGGAGAAAAAGGTAATACTATAAGTACAGCATGACTCGTATCTGGAGGCCAAGAAGCCTGTTTCAGGCTATCTCCCTCGCAGGATATGGTAGATAAAAGTTACCTTGACCATTCGGCCAACAACACAAATGACGAGTGGTAGGGATCCCGATATTCAATGATACTCTAGTGAACTTGCTATAAAGTTCGACTGTAAGCCCAGGGCGGCGGCGCCTATTCCATGAACAAGGGATTGTCCGCAATTTAGACCCTCGCGCTCGACCATGCATGCAGTCAGTCGGTTATGCGAAGAACAAAAGTACGACCATGAAGGACCACTGACCCCCGTCGGTATGCAGCAGACATGCTGTCCTGCACCAGACATGCTGTGCAACACCTACAAAGCCGGCGCTGTGTTCCTTTATTAGCGCGGTGATCCCGCGTAGATGTAGGGATGCGGCGGACGCTGGTTGAGTCGGCTGCTTCCGCCCCGGCACCGATGGGGTTTGTGGATCGTTGGCCGCTGGCCAGTCTCGATACCCAGTCTCCTGGGGGGAGCCGTCCCGTGGGGTCCGGACGCAATCAATCTAGTCTGTTGGGCTGGCAACTTCTGTCCTCCTCTCGCTGAGGTGGGCAAAGACTGCTCCGGGGACATAGTGTCCAGTTTCTTTCTTTCTTTCTTTCTTTCTTTCTTTCTTTCTTTCTTTCTTTCTTTTTTTCTTTTTTTCTTTTTTTCTTTTACTTTTACTTTTACTTTTACTTCTATTTTGACTTCTATTTTTACTTTTACTTTGATTATTATTATTTTATGTTATATTCTATTTCATTCTATTTTACTCTATTCTATTCTATCTTGTTTTTCTTTTCGCGTCTTGGTTTTTATTTCCGTCAGTTAAGTATATCGTGTTATATTATCTCCACGGCATTTTATAATAGCAATAGCTCCCAATAAACGGGATTGAATACGTAGCTAAAAGAGATGAGACGTAATGATGTGACGCGTTGGTAGGATTGCCTGGTTCTATCTAAGCTGCCAGAAAATGGCAGTTGTGGGTCACGTGTTGAGGCGAGCCAATCATGTCAACTTATATGCGCTGGTATGCCCATACGGAGTCACTTGACAGGTAGTAGCAATATACACATCCTAACCCCGGCTGGAGGAACAAGGCTGCCGAAGATCAGAAAGAGAAAAGACAGAGAAAGACAAATAGAAGGAATCTAGATCCAAACAACGATCCTAAATCATACAAGTACTAAAGCCTAACACATTCCAGTTCCGGCCGGAACAGATGCCCATCTCGCCGCGCCCTCAGGATCGTCGGGAGGATTAACAGGGACTGAAAATCCACGTTCCGCGTGGGGGGCTTGGTCGGATGCCATCGTTTCAAGCCAAAAGATTAATAAACGGATCTGGATAATATATGGTACAAATCGAGCCGCACAGCTTCAATGCTTGTTGGCGCCCGTATTCTATATATAAAAGATGGTTTTATATTCTTAATAGCAGTCAACAAAGTAAGGTGTACCGGATACGTATGCCCAATACTTGGTTGAGTGTGGACGAGTAGAAACTAGACTGAATGTATACTCAGACTTGAAACTGTTATTGAACGCGACTAACTAAACTGTAGATACATGGTAATGAGTGTCCTTATATATCCTAGGTTCTGTATACTCCTCAGCGACTCCCGGGGGTATATCTGGAGTAGGAGCCAATTGCGAGCCCCCCTTCCGTGGCTACCCCGTGGTTACTCCTTGGGGTATATCGGGGGTAGGTGGTCACGTGATGTAGTGCTTCGTGATGCAGGGATGCCGATCCTGTTATCTGTCGATTGGCGTTGGGCTTCTGCCTAGCTGTGCCGCCCTCGTGGGGTGTCGACCACGTTAGGTTTCCGTAACATATACCACTGGCCAAAAGGGTATCATCGACCAACTCGGCAGAGTTGGTCATGAATAGTGGCTTATATATCACAATAAAATATATTCTAATAAACTATATTTCTTTAAATCAAAGAATGGGTTGTCAATCATGTCCATTCTATCCCATTCACTTCAATTCTTCCCTTCCCTGCTGGTCAGCAGCTGAATAGTAGATACGTAAGGGATACAAGGATCTCCAATAACGTATGGTACAATCGAGCCGCACCGACATCCGTATACCATCCATCTATAGAGGAAAGTATTATTTTTTATTTATTTGACAACCACAAGATATAGAGCTATAAAATTTGAGTTTATAAGAAATAAATTTATTATTATATTAATTTTAAATGTTAAAATATTATTTTAAAGAGTTTATTTAATTTTTTAATTAAGCGAACATTGCCCCTGCATAAAAGAAAAGGGGGAAATAGTAAAACTGCAGGGAAAAAAATGGTTGGAAGGATTCCGAGTCAAGTCAACAGCTGAGCCTAAGTCAACCACTGGTCGCGGATGGTTGGCCCCGATCGGACGGCGCTCAGTCCCCCTCATTTATCATCACTAATGAAATACCTAGTTGGTCCGACAGAGCATGTCTGCAAGATCAAGGACGGCGGTCGTAACCGGAAGGATATCGGGATGACCACTTCCGGGCAGATGCTTGCTCAGATCGGAAAGTCCTACCACCGTAATTTACAGTATCTAGGTACCTTATCATTATGCAGCCTCACCTCACACCGAAACCAGATCCACCCCTCCTCCCCCCATTCTCCTCCCATTCTCCTCCCACACCAAGAGGAAGCAGCGGAACGGATGCGACCAAGCCGGGGTCATTTCCCTAAATCCCCGATGTGTGATGATCAGTCAGAATGAGACTGAGCTTGAATATCTCGTGTCTCAACTGTTGACTCTAGGTAGCTGCAAGATTCGGGGATTTTCTTTACAGTGTATATATGAGTTCCGCTGATCATTGCCACAAATGTACATCTTCATTTCCCACCAGGATAGTACTAGACTAAGTGTGGAAGATTTCACATCAACATACTAACTTGGCGTGATACCCCATGGCTCGTCTGGTTCTTGGGCTCTTTTTCTAAGGGGTGTATTTTGTGTGTGGTTTTTTGTTGAAATTGCTAGGGTTAAGGCGTGCAGCCACGGATGACAGTTGAAACAAATCAGGCGATTGGTGGTCCTTGTGCGCTTGCTGATCGTAGTGTCTGGGGATATCAAGCGACGAAGCTTGATGTAGTTGGTCCTTGTAGACTAGTGGTATGGTCGGCATGGCGGGGAAATCAAAGCCGGCCGGCCGGCCGCCCGTAGTGCGAGGGCGATGTATAACAAATCACGGCATTCACCGCTCGTACAAATCTCACTGTCGATCTGTATCTGTCTGTGATCTGTAGAATCGTTGAGGTGGAAGTTATAGTTCTCATTCTAGAAGGGCCGCTAGGACAGTGGGCTAATTTCGTGGGCCACCCCCAGTGGGCTGATCCCAAATGGGTATAGTACAAAGAGGCTCTGTATTGATTTAGTCATTCAGCTATTATACGATTTCTTTTCGTTTTAGGAAGTAGTTTGAGGTTTGTGTTCATTTTACCTTTTCAAGCAAAAGCAAAGAAACCACGGAAATGCGAACCGGTCCCTGACGAGGTGGAATGGATGTGTCTCCCATTACGATCATCCATTGTTGGAGATAGCAACGTGGTTTATCTACCTATTTGATTATTATTATAATATTCTAACCATCAATCTACTAGTGATTTGCATCTTCTAATCAATCCTTCAGATCTCTACCAACCCGGCCTCTTTCTAGCTGGCTACCTACAGAGTACTCAGTCTATTTCTCTTCAATAGACGTTCTTGCTATTCCTGTGAAGGGTTGGAGCCACCAGAATTTGACACTGCCTCAACGAGCCAAGGTACCGGTCACCCATGATTGTTTCCGAGTCATGCCCTTTGACCAGGCTCTAAGGTACCATGCCATGAAGCTAGGTACTGGTGGTCTGGATACATGTGGAGCTGTTTGGGTTTCTTTGTTCTATCGTCACTGGCATTATGCTATTATGATATCATCGTCATTTATGCATATATTTTCTTCTCAATCGATACAGTGTGACTCTTGCCTTTTCCACCAGGTTTCACACGGTCCGTCTCCACTCATCCCACGACCTGGTCCGAATTCGCCTCCTTTTCCTCCCAGGTGACCGTTCATACTCGGATTAGATCTACCCCCAGCCCCATCCCCGGCTCCACTCGGTCTTGTAATTTTGCCTACGTCGTTGGCCTTAATTCGCCTTGAATTTTACTTTTCGATTGATTCTTTGGGTTTTCCTCCATCTTTCCCTCCATCTCTCCCTCCATAAACCCCGGATCCTTCGTATTGTACACAGGGCGTTCATGGTATTATATTATTTTGTTCGAGATCTGCCTCGCCAATCGATAACTGATCAAAAATGGTCTTTTTAAAGGTCCCCAGATGCCCCCCCCCTTCAAATTTCTTCCTTTCATTCATCGACTGTTCTCTTTTTTTTTCTTTTCTTTTCTTTTCGTATTTCTCTGTTCACAACAAGACGATATCTCAACTGTTGTTGGTCAAGGACATCGACCGCTTGCTTAGACTTCAATTCCCGCCTTGAAACAATCAGTCATGTTTAACGAACCCGGTGTTGTCGCCGATTGCGGTCGTTCCCCCAACTGTACTCTGACTGCCACACCGGATAGAACCGGCTTTGTCGAACCTCTCAGCAACCATGATAGCAGCCACCATAACCCCGGTTTCTTCAGCCAGAACTATGACGCTTACCCCTGGGCCAGCAGCACGGCTGCTCGACCGACCCTATCACTGGCACCGATCGACTTTGATCGCCAAATGCTTATGATGTCTCACTTCGAGGAGGCCACGATGAACCCCCTTGGTGGTCCTTTGACCGCCACCCCTCTTAGAACACAGCAACAACAGCGCTACATGCCGTTGAACTCGGACGACAACATGAGGTCACACAACCCGGGGGGCATAGGTTATCCGGCATTGTTGCCAAACGGCCCTGCTGAGACATCGGCTGGCGCTCGGGATGTATCTCAGCACTCTCGTCAGCCCGTCACTGGTCCAGTTCGCTCCAAGAGCGGCAATCCACCCTCTCATGATGACAGGTATTGCTCCCTCCCCGCCGAAAACTTTCTTCACCTGGTGGTCCATGCTGACTTCGAGGCAGCAGCGGCCCGCAGCCACCCAGTTTCCGGTGCCCATGGCCTGGCTGTACTTACAAAAAACCGTTCGCCCGTAAAGGGGACCTCAAACGTCATACCAGAACCATACATTCTTCTCCCAGGTCCTTTAGGTGCGAGATATGCACTAAGACCTTCAATCGATCTGATAATCTGAGTGTTCATATTCGGCAGCATCGCTGATATCACGCGTGAGTGAAAGCGTTAGTTTCAACGGACACGAGGAACGAGCACATCCATGATCTAGGTACCTAGGACTTTTGACTTCTACGACGGCTATGGTGACAGTTCTGCGTTAATATCGGAAGAGGGCGAGCTATGAGGGACAGTTTTTTTTTTTTTTTTTTTTTTTTTGCTTTTTCTTTTTGCATTTCTTTTTTTTGATCTGATCTTTCATTTGCTGCCTTTTTGCTTATATCCACGGTTCTCCCATTTTCATGTCTTATAAAACCAGCATATTCCCCTGATTCCCCAGCACTGCATGTTCATAAATAAGTGTTAATTAGTTTATATTATGTATTCACCCATACCCACGCCAATGCTCCAGAATACGATAGACTTCAGGAACGGTATAAACTAGATAACTCCACACCCGAGCCAGCCACGGCTGTGGACCGTAGTGCTATGTGGGGCTCGGGATCAGCCGAGGTTAGTCTACCGTACTTCAAAATGAACGTCTGTATCACAACAGGAACCACGGGTTCGTGGAACGGTGAAACGATGGAACGGTAAACGACTGACTCAGAATTCTCCTTTATGATTTGTCCATAGTACATGAGGGTATATACCACTATGATAGTTTTCCTAAACCTTCAATATAGGATTTTGCCTTTTTGTGCGATATACATAATGTGATACATATACATTCCTATATTTGAGTGAGGTTTTGGGGGTTTGTATTGTTTGATAAAACTGTAACGTCAACGCCTTCTGAGAGTTATTCTAGGTCGGTTTTTCTTTATACTGTCTACAACAATTACTATATAGAATTCTATACTATCACTTAAACGATCGCTTACTCTAGACTCATTTAGTTTGAGCTATAGATATCTCCACGGGTGCTTTAGAAGATTCTCTGCGAGCGTTTGCAGGGGTTTATACAGGTGCTCTAGGAAGTCCAAGGGTATAGTCGGGCTGACGACTTTCAGCCTCATTTCTTGGCCCAGTAAGATATGTATACCTTGTGAGAATAATCTCCACAGCATATATTGGCCATGATATGGTAAATTGTAATGCATGCACGTCTTCCCCTGCTAGAGAAAGAAGGGCGCAGAAGAGAAAAGAGGGAAAAGAGAGAGGAGCCAATATTCAAACCATAATCCCAAAACACACAATTACTGAAAACCGAGCTTTTCCCGCTCCAACCGGGGCAGATGCTCATCTTGCCGCGTACCCGGGATCGTCGGATTGACAGGGACACATGAAACCGCCAGAATCCACGATGGGCGTTGTTCCATGTTCAAAAAAGGAATTAGACGGTCTAGATTTCTTGCATTCCTTTTGTTTCCAATTGTTGACCAGCAGGAAGCGAAAGAGTTGGACAAGTAGACGGGCTTGAAAGAACAAAGAATTTCGAAGCAAACATCTCCTTCTGCAAGGGGATAAGTACCCAGCCTTTTCCAGAAGCAGCCCGAGTCTGGAATGGAGGCTATCAGTGGAATTGGATCAACAGCCAAGCCTGCGTCACCGCTGATCACTGACTATTGACCAGGAGTGAAGGGGCTCGCACCTCTACTCCTTTGTTAAGCAAGAAGAGAGCCTTTCAAAGTAAGAACAACCCATAGCCCTGTAGGTCTTGCCCTTGCCCTTCCAGACAGATGAATGATAGAGGCAGATTCCCGTATTTTACAGTACTAGAGGAAGGTAGTAGGGCCCTACCTGGAGGTATCTGGTAAGCTAAGGCAGGCATTTTTATGCAGTCTCGCCGCACTCAGATCTTCAACCCTTCCACGAGGAGTAGGTGCCACCAATCTACGGGCCCCTTGTCAAACTTTGATGTACGATCTGATCAGTCAGGACGAAAGAATCCGGAAAATCTCAAGGCTCAGTGTTGTACTCTGCGCAGCCACATCATCAGCCACATCGTTTGACAGTGACGTATAGTGGAATTCCGCTGATCATTGCCATAGATTACATGTTCATTTCCCAACGGGATAGTACCGAGTATGAAGGGTTCTTCTCCAGGAGCCACTTTGAAATACCTTAGCTCGGGCGAAAGGTGGACCTCGGGTCTAGCAGTCGCAGAGTACAGCGAAAGCCAATCAGGTGACTGGTGATCGTGGTGTCTGGGGATGTTGAGCGAGGAAGCCCGGCATCTTGATCTGGAGCCCGAGTTTAGGCAAGTACTTGATCCACAGCCCGAGTTTAAGTAATATTCATTCCACAATCCACGGCCTTCGGCGCTCCCCGTCAACCTGTCTGCATATTTTTTGAGGTAGAAAATTGACTCGAGTACTTCTCATAAGTTGGATGCCGTGAACAGGTCAATGCTGTGGGCCGATCCCGAAGACATACAGACTCACGTCTACAATTAATCCCAAATAGGTATGGTCAGACGAGGCTCTGCTTTCCCCGTATGCCGATCACTATATTAACTATTTTATTTTCTCTCATATTTAGGACGGGACAACTGGGCCGTGATGTGGGGTGGAAGTCCTTGTTACGATCATCAGTATCAAAGATGGCAACATCATTCATTCCTTCCCAATCCTTCTCAATTATTAATTTATTGATTTATCCACTTGACTCATTGGATTATTGGTCTAATATTGATCTTTCTAACCATCATTTTTCAGTCCTCCAGACCGGTTTCTTTCGAGTTGGTTACCTACGGAGTATTAAATCTACTTTGCTTGAAGGGTTAGAGCTTCCAGACGGGTATAGTCTGAAAAGGTCTGGCTAGTCAGTCTCTTACCTAGGTATAAATAATAATTTATATAATTTCAAAAAGTCTTAGAGATAATAAGCTAGAAGATATATTAATATAATTGGCTTATCTCTCTCTAATACATGACCTACAACTACTATTTTTCTTATAGAGTTTTAGGTAGCTTTGATAGAATTAACCAATTTAATCAACCATCATATTACAACAAAGATCACCATCTTCTAGCTACATATTCCTCCCGCCAACTAGGGAGGTCCCGTACAACCTTCATCCTCGAATCAATTTCATCTCCGCCTCACCCCCAGCTCCACTCGCACTCGTAATCTAGTGCCTACTTTGCTGGCCTTGATTTGCCTTTAATCTTAATTTCTATTTCTATTTTTTCTGTTGTTGTTAGCCTTGTGGTTTCCCTCGCATCATGGAGGTCCTTTGCCGGGATCGGCCGGATTGTACTGTACGCAGGAGTTTCATGGTATTATATTATGCTGCCTCAGTCTTTGATACTACTCGAAGATGGTTTAAAGGACCCTGAATTCCCCCATCAATCTCATTTTTCTCACCCATCAGCAGTCCTCTCTCTCTCTTTCATATTTCTCTTTTCACACCAAGACAGTATCTTGAGTGGTTGTGGTTCAGTGCCTCAACCACCTGCTTCGTTTTCAATTCCAGCCTTCACCCATTTATTATGTCAAACAGACCGAGTGCCGTCGCCAGTTACTCCCCCAGTGGAGCTCTGACTACCACACCTAATAGTTCTAAATCCTTTGAACCTCCCCACCCCCATGATAACAGCCACAATCACCCCAACTTGCCCGTCCAGGACTACAACAACTACGTCTGGCCCAGCAGCACGGCTACTCAACCAATCTCACCAGTGCTACTATCAGATCTTCATCATCAGAGACCCATGGTGGCTTACTTCGGGGAGATTGGCACGGGACTGACGGGTGATCCTTTGATTACCACCCCCGAGCCCCCCCGGCAATCACAGGGCTACATGTTGAATTCGGACTTCAACACGCAGCCACAGATTCCAGGGGGTATGGGATATCCTACATTGCTGCCAAGCGGTCCTATCAAAACACCGGTTGGCTCTCAGGGCGGACCACGGTGCTCTCACCAGCCAGTCACTGGCCCGGTTCGCTCTGAGAGCGGCAACCCGCCCTTGCAGGACAGGTATTCAACCCCCCTCCCTTCTCCTTATTTTTTCCATAGCGCTTTTCTTCTCTTGACAGATGATTGCTGACTCGCTGCAACAGCAGCCCGCAGTTATCCTATATGCAGTGCGGATGGATCGGCTGTACTAACCCGAAACCGTTTGCTCGCGAAGGGGACCTTGTTCGCCATCTCAAAACCCAGCATATTTCCCGCGGGGCTTACTGTTGCGAATTTTGTGCAGGCACCAGGGTCTTCAATCGCTCTGATAATTTGAACTCGCATATTCAGCGGTGTCACCGATATGAATGATTGGGATGTAGTTTGACGGGTTACGAGAAACGAGCACATCTACGAGCTGTTAATCTATGGCTTTTGACCTTTTACTTTTGGCGGCTATGATGGCACTTCTGCGCCAATAATGAAAGCGGGCGAGTCATGCGGTACTTTTTTGTTACTTCTTTTCGTACTTGTTACTTTCTTTCTCTCTTCTTTCTTGTTTCTTTTTTTCTTCTTTCTCTCCCTCTTTCTTTCTTCTTCTTTTCTTCTTCTTTTCTTCTTCTTTTCTTCTTCTTTTCTTCTTCTTTTCTTCTTCTTTCTTTTCTTCTTCTTTCTTTCTTCTTTCTCTCCCTCTTTCTTGTTTCTTTTTTTCTTCTTTCTCTCCCTCTTTCTTTTTTCTTCTTTTCTTCTTCTTTCTTTCTTCTTTCTTTCCCTCTTTCTTCTTTTTCTTCTTCTTATTCTTCTCCTTTTCTTCTTTCTTTCCCTCTTTTTCCCTTCTTTTCTTTCTTTTTTTCTTTCTTTCTTTGGTCTTTCTTTGTTCTTCTTTCTTCCATTTGCTGTCTCTATTCTGAAATCCACTATTCTTCCATTCCATGTCTTATGGAACCCAGGTTAATCCCCTGGCTCCCAGTATTTTATGTTAATAACCAAGTGTTATTGAGTTTATATTATCCATTTACCCGTATGGTAAGCCACCAGATCACGCCACACCCGAGCCAGTCAAGTAGGGTCATGTGGGACTCGGGATGTGCCGAGGCTAGTGTGTACCTTACCTTTAGATCGACGTCTGTATCACGACGAACCGGAATCCTTGTTCGTGCATAGAGTTGTATCATCAAGGTATGTATGCTACATAATATCTCAGAAAGGGCTTGGATCTTTAGGCGTTTATTGTATATTACGGTTGATGTTCGTACTCCATCTATATTCCGAGAACTACCATACTAGTATTGTTCCTTCCCCATTATCTCACCCAAACACGGACCAAGCACCTGCCTTATATACAATCCACTATTCTCCTCCACCGCGGAGTCCAACCCCTTTATACACTAACTAGCTAATCATCAACAGCTACTAGTCAATGGCTAACTAGTAATGACTAAGAGGTAACAGCCTAATGAGAGCTACCAGTAAACTTCGACTGAGTCCCCGCAAAAGCCCAGCTCATCTCGCGCGTGGCATCCTTGATGTCATCGCAGCAGACAGGGTTCAAATCGACGAGGAGATCGGCGAGGTGCTATTTTCATATCAGTTTCTCTGCTTCTTCATCTTGTCTTGTTTGTTTGTTCTTTCTTCCTGGAAAGTATAAAGACAAAGAAAGAAAGAAAGATACTCACATAATAGTTCTCCTGCGTCTCCGCCTCACACCGAATCATATCCTTGTAGGCGGAGTCGCTCTCGAGGTCGTCGTTTTTGGCGCGCAGGGCGTACTGGAGGGCTTTTTCGGCGTGGGTGAACTATATCATATTTAGTTAATTGAGTTGGTGACGCACTTCAATTCAATAGCGTAGGATATAGTAGAAGAAAAGAAGAGAAATGAGAACTAACCTCTACAAAACTCCGACACAGATCTCGCTGCGCCCCGGGGTGGATATCCGTGCAACTGCTCCCCCGGAGGGTGGAGTACGCGCCGAAGATGTCGTCTCTCAGTTGGTCCTGGCGGGATTTGAGGTCCTAGTTTTATTAGTTTCCTCTCTCATTCCATTATCTTCCTCCCTCCCGCACCTTGAAAATTGGAGGGTAGGCTGTAAGATACATACATCGACATCATTAGACAACAAACCCGTCGACAGACTGCTGCAGAAGTGGGCATTGTCGTTGGCTTCGCCTGTCAACTGCATCAGGTTCTCGTTGATGGGCTGGCTGCAATAGTTGCCGCCGTGGCTGTGGCCATAGCTTCTGTGGCCGCCGTGCGGGCCGTGAGGGCCGGCGAGGACGGCTGGGGTGAGGGTTGCTGTGAGGGTGAGGATGGTGTTGAGAGTGAATCGCATTGTGGTTTAGATATAATATGGTAAACAAATAGGCTAATAGGAAATGTTTAAGGAGGGTAGAGTTGATTGGCTTATTATGCTGAATGAGCGGATTGTAGTTGGTATTGAAGGAATGAAGGACTGGGTGAATGAATGAACGAACGACTCAAGAGCCAAAAATGAAGGAATGAGTTGGCGAGCGAGTGAATTAAAGAGTCCACAACCAAGCAGGAGACATCCATCTTATATAGATCCATTCATTCAAAGTCAGATAATTGGTGTCAGCCCAGCAAGGGATATACTAGACATATGCGTCATAAGTCACTGATATAGATCATCGTGTAACCTGCTCATAGACTTGACACTAGTCTGTCGGATACCCACCAGAGATGCATGCATCATGCAAGCCATGAATGACAGATAAGGTGTCACATATGCAGGGGCTAAATAGAACTAACCCCACATCAGCATACAGAACATGAGCCTGTCAGATTGGTTTGTCTTTTGTGGGTCGATTGGATGGGGAATATGTCACACTATTTACTATACATGGTAAGTCAATAGACTTGCCATTAACTATTGATGGATTTGTGTTACTTCATGTCGTCTTTCATTTACCCTTATGGTGGATTGAGACTATAGCCGATGATGGATATATACAGATCCAATAGAAAAGGATAAATCATATAATTCTTAACATGTACGATTCTATTCTACCAAATAGCCAGCAAACTACTCGATATTCGCAAACTGGCAAGAAGGCTGTCCCGGCACGGCAGCCTCAGCCTGCAGACCCTCGCGCTTCTCCCCAGAGCCAAGCACATCACCCGTCTTGCCGCCCTCATCAACAGCAATGATCTCGATCTCCTTGGCGCCGGTCGTCTTCGCCAAGATGCCGCGCATCTCAGAGAGCACGTCGAACTCGTTGAACGGCAGCTTGCGCTCGAAGACGGTGTCGGGCTTCTCCTTAGCCACGACGAGACGCTTCTTGAGCGTCTGCACGAACGGCATCGCCTTCTTCATCTCGCCGAGCTTGCCGACCTTGGCGTTCAGGCCCTTGTCGTCGATCGACAGGTTGATCTGGTCGAAGGCTTCACGCACCAGGTCGATGTACTTCTCTTGCCAGGTGGGGTATTTCTTGGCGGCGTAGATCGTCAGGCGCTTGGGCTTGCGCGGGTCGAAGGTCGAGGACTTGCCCTTGCTGAGCTTCTTGGCGAGGTTCGCTTCGAAGGAGGTGATGTTGGAGGAGGTCGTGCGCACGTAGCTGTAGGCGGCGGTCAGCTCCGGAGACGGCTCCGGGACGTCGGCGAAGCGGGCGAAGTGGATCGATTCGGACTGTTGTTGTTAGCTGCTATCTTTTCTTTTTCTTATATGGAAGGGGGAGACGGACCTTCTTGAGAACCTCAAGCCAGATATATTCAGCCCAGTGGGGCGCAACAGGCGCCATGAGGAGCGCCTGCAGCTCGGAGTACCGGCGGATCATGTCGCGGTGCATGCCCACGCCAGCCGCCATCGTGGCCTCACGGTAGGTGTCGCGCGCGCTGATCAAGTCGTACAGGGCGGACTTAAGAGCCAGCTTGAAGTTGGTACTACAATTGGTTAGCCAGAATTCCAAAAAAAAAACACAAGATTGAGGGAGAGGGGACTCACTCTTGGTAGTGCTTCTTGGCCTCGCGAGCCAGAATGTTCAGCTCGTTGTCAAACAGCTTATCCCAGAAAGTGTCGGCCGCGCCCGATCGCAGGGTCTCATCCTTGACGGTCTCCTCAATCCACTCCTTCAGGGTATGCATACGGAGAATGCTGCTGTTGGCCACCGTCTCTTCGAAGTTGGCGTCCTCGATACCATCGCCGGCATCGGCGAACGCGATGCGCGTCGCGTCGGCACCGAACTTCTCCACCGCGTCCTTCAGGGTCAGGAAGTTGCCCGTGCTCTTGCTCATCTTCTCGCCGTTCAGCAGCAGATGGCCGTTGGCGCGGACGCCGCGCGGCCAGTACTCGGGCGCGAAGAGCGCGACGTGGATGTACAGGAAGAAGGTCAGATGGTTCTGGATCAGGTCCTTGCCCGAGACGCGCACGTCCAGGGGGTACCAGTACTCAAACTCGCGGCGCATCTTCAGCAGGGAGTCCTTGCTGATGCCGCTCTTGGCCACGAGCTCGTCGCTGAGCTCGCGTCGCGTGAACACGTAGTCCCAGACCTCGTCGATCATCTGGTCGGCCTTGACGCCCAGGAGGCCGGGCTGGTTGCCGTAGCGGTCGCCGTGGAGGAAGTGCGCGATCGTGTAGTAGGCCATGTAGACCGTGCTGTCACTCAGCGACTCGACGAGGAACTGCTTGTCCCACGGCAGCTGCGAGCCCAGGCCGTACGTCCGCGCGCAGGCCCAGCGGTTCAGCCACTCCAGGTTCTTCTCGAAGCCGTTCTTGGTCTCGTTCAGGTACGTGTTGAGCGTGTTGACGACGTGGTTCAGGGTCGTTTTCTGCCACTCGGAGTCGTTCTCGCCGTAGTTCAGGAACCACTGGCCGAGGTAGGCCACCACGCAGTCGTCTCCGCTGCGGCTGACAACCTTGCCCATGGGGTCGGCGAAGGGGAACGCATCCCCGCTCGCGTAGAGGGCCTGCCGGATCTTGTCCTTGGCCGCGCTGACGGGCTCGCCCTTGAACTCGCCCACCAGCATCGTGCCCTTGTAGAAGGCCTCGCCGTAGGCCAGCTCCTTGGCCTTGGCCAGCTGGTTGACGTCCTTGGGCGAGTTGATCTTGAGCTGCTCCACCAGCTTCGGGGCGGTCAGGTTGCCGTAGGTCGGGGTCTCGATGAGGGGGAGGATCTCCAGCTCAGCCCACTCCTTCTTGATACCGTAGAACTCGGGCTTCTTGGCCAGGTCCTTGAGGGTGGCGAAATCATCCGGGCTGTCGGAGGGCACCGAGGTGACGACACCGGTACCCTTGCTGGCCGAGACGGTGTCCATCGGCAGGATGCGCACGCCTTCGGTGTGGAGGGAGAGCGGAGCGTTGACGAGCGTGCCCACGTACGCGGATCCCGGGGCCTCGACGACCAGCGGCAGCTGGTCCTGGGTCTTGGGGAATTTCTCACTGCCGAAGAACCAACCCTGGAAGGCCATGTTCCAGGCGGCGCGCTTGGTGGCCACAACGTACTCCTTCTCCTTCACGCGGAAGATGCCGTAGTCGATCTTGGGGCCGAGGAAGCAGCAGGTCTGGCCGTACATGGTCTCCGGACGCAGGGTGGCGGGAACGAAGTAAACGCTGGCGTCGTCCTCGATCTTGCCCTTGACCATCTCGGCGATCTCGGGAGCCCACTCCTTCACCTTGAGCTTCATGGCGGTGTATTCCTGGGGTCCGATGCCCTCACCCTCGGTGCGGTCGTGGTCCATGCAGGGCTGGCCATCCTTGGGCGAGTAGACGGTGTACCGGTTGCCGTACATGATCTTGCCCAGCTCGTGGAGACGGTTCATCTGCCAGCGCACAAAGGCGTCGTAGTAGGGGTTGGCGTCGGTGGTGACGAACTGGCGGCGCCAGTCGATGCGGGCACCGAAGCTGTCGAGGTCACGGATCGCGAGGGGCGGGAAATGCTGCAGCCAGTAATCGGCGTCGGCGAACTTGTGGATCTCCTCGAGCGGGATGCCGATGGCCAGCATGATCTGGAACTGGTACTTCATCTTGACGGTCTTGGCAGCGGCCTTGCTCTTCTTGCCCGAGAACTTCTCCTGCTGCTCGCCCTTGACCTCCTGGGTGGGGGCGGCGATATCCTTGGGAGCCTCCTCGTCCTGTTCCTGGTAGCCCTCGAAGTTGGTGCCGAACATCTTGACCTCGTCACGCAGCTTATCGGCGCAGGCCTTGATGGGCATACCCGTGCAGTGGAAACCCAGGGGGAACAAGGCGTTCTTACCCTCCATGCGCGCCACACCGGTCATGAACTCGACCTTACTGGCCGTGAAACTGTGACCGGCGTGCAGGGTACCGTTCATATACGGGTAGGCCATGGTGCCGAAGAACTTGGGGTATTTTTCACGGAGCTCGGCGGCGGACATGGTGCCCGCGGGCACGTCGGCGAGGGAGGGGGCATCGACCTCGAAGACTTTGTTGGCCTTCCATTGCGCCTGATACTTCTTCTCAATCGCAATCAAGGTATCTCTTTTCTCGGTCTATTTAAGAAAGTGGTCAGCCAAGGGTTGCATCTCGGAAATAGAGGGGTAATGATCGAACATTTTCGAGCTTGAGGGTATTCTTGCTGCTGTTGTTGGGGTCCAGCGCAGCTGCGGAGGCAGCGGCGGCAGCCATGGCTCTTGAAGATGAAAAGTATCAGGGACAAAACCGAGAAGGAGAGCCCAGAGGCTAAGTGGAGTGAGGAAGATGGGGAATCTAGATAATAAATTTAATTTTTGTCGCCGCGGGGTCGTTGGGTTTATCGACGGGGAAATTTGACGGGTGAGTCAGGCGGTGGCGCGTCTTACCGCCTTCATACCACAGGTACAGTATAGTGTATATCCTACACCATAGCCACAAGATATCTATAAGTATATACCAGGGTTACTTGTGTGTCTTGGTATATTATATTTGTATGCCAATTCATAGGATTTGTAGCTCACTGCCAACATTGTCATGAGCACTAGTCCTTAACCTAGCAGATCCTATTGATAATGTCTTTGGCCTGCCAAGACCATGCATATCCAGTCTCCACGCCTTAAACAAGGGCAATCGACTTATATTATTATTTAATTTTACTTGATTAAGTAAACCCAGACATGCTCTCTGGCATATCCTCAGTAAACCACCCAGTTCACCGATCCTCTAAGTTGTAAATCACCTCGACACCAGTCACCAGCCCTCACGTGATCCCATATCGGAGTCGTTTTCTTTCCGCCGAACGTCCATCATCCACGCCGAAAAAAACACGAGCTCCGAGAATCCCCATTCAATCCGCACAACCGGGCTCTATCACGACTCCTTTTCTACTCGGGTCGTTGAATTAATCTTTTATCCCTCCATCTGAATCGCTTTAAGCCAGAGAGTCCCGCGGCTTTGTGCGCAACCACCTCGTCATCATGGTGAACTTGTTCAAGCGGATGCGGAAGTTGAAGTCGGTATGTTCACCTCCCCATCATACAGTTCTGCTAGCTATGTAAAGATTTGATGCTGACTGCAATTGTGTCTGACAGAGGGTAATTTTCCCCAATTCCATCTACCACCCCCCAATCACACACACCTAGTCCGGGGATAACCCGAGACCCGGACTCTACCCCAGCCACAACCCCCAACGAAAGAAGAAAAGGAAACACCGCTTCAAAATCATCACAAGTTCTAATAAATCATAAACCAGATCGTCAACATCCGCATCGGCACCGGCGCCGCCATCCTCCCCACCCCAACCTCCGCAACCCCCGACTACCCAGCCATAACCCGGCTCCACCTAACGTACGCGCGCAAAATCTACAACGGCCACCAAGGCGCGCGCCACTTCTGGCGCAACTGCCTCCCGCGCCTGAAGTACCACAACCCGGGCGTCCCCATGAGCGTCAAACAAACCGACGACCAAGAAGGCCCCGCAGCGCTCACAATCTACTTCGCCGAGCGCGCCTCCAAACCGGCCTCTATCACCGCCGCCGTAGCCGAACTCACCGACAAGCATGCGCCTGCGCCCGCGGACGCGGAGAAAACCGCTATCGTGGACATGCGCAATCTCGACTATCGCGAGATCTGGAATAAGGTGATGAACGTGACGGGGGCGCAGGAGGTACCTGCCACGGCGGAGGAGGAGGCGGAGGTGAAGAGGTTTGAGCAGATGAGGGAGCAGTCTGGGCGGGATCGCGTGCGTATCGCTGCTATTCGGCAGGCGAAGAAAGACCAGGAGAGGATGTTGCAGATTGCGAGGGGGGAGGTGGAGAAGTTGAAGCAGCTTTGATCTGACTTTTTTTCCTCTTTTTCCTCCTTCCTTCTTCCGTCTTGCTTGCTCTGTGTTCGCCTGGTTGGGGTCTTGTAACGGGAAAGAGAAACGAAAGTATAGACTCCGTTGATAGACCACTCTGGTGGAAAGGGAGGGTCGCCATCTGTAGCATAGCCATTTCCTTTTCTTCGTCATTTTCTTTATCTTGTCTGTTGTTATCTGTCTTGTCATCTACTGGCTCATCTACTGGTATGTAAGTTTAGGGATTGTTCTATGAATTTTTCTATTTTTTAATCTCATGCTCCACTAGTTATCCAATGGTCTAATTGTCGTAAACTATGTCATCTATGATTATGTTATGTTATGCATTTATGCAGTGTATGTGCGCAGACTACTTGGGTTTAGAGACCAAGGTTTACAACCCGCTTGTGTTGTGACCATTTGCATGTAACAAATGGAAAGAAAAGGCCAAGACAAAAAAAAGCATAGAAAATGAAAAACAAGAAAAAAGGAAGAGGCTGATGCAACACCGTGCGTTTGTACATGAAAACACAGGATAAGTGGGTAGATAGGTATCAAGATATCAACGCTCCTTAGAAAAAGGACGAAAAAGAAAAAAAGAAGGAGAAAATCAGAGCTGCTCGTTATCCAACCAAACCCAAACGCCTAGATAGCTATGCAGCGGTGAGGCCATCCCTTGTGATCCAAGGGACATCCCTCAGTGGTGGTCTGGGGTATAGCTGGTGGCTCCCAGCATTCCCTGTCCGGCAGAGACCGTGGGAGTGGCCGTTGTCGGGGTCTGGGTGGTCGGTTGGGGGGAGGATGCCGGCGCTCTGCCCGCGGCGGCAGCCTGAAGTCGCTGGTCTAAGGCCTTGAGCGCCAGGGCCCGTCTCCGCTCCGCCTCCTCGCGCTTGGCCATGCCTCTTGCGCCGCGGGTGCTGAGCAGGCTGGGAAGACCGGCTTCGCCACGGGCGAGAACCTGCTGGTTGCCCGACGCGATATCCTCCTCGGAGAAAGGCCTGAGGATCTTGAAGGCGACTAGGACGTTGTAGATCTGTTCTGAGAGAAATGCGATCGGCGGTTGGATGAGGTCGGGGAAGAGCGCGGCAAACGCAAAGGTCTCGCTGGCGTCGCCCTTGATGCCGAGGCCGTCGGTCGAGGTGCCTGTGAGATCGGGCTGGCGCTTGAAGAACCGGAGGTACGTCCAGCTTGTCAACAGGCCGAGCCAGGAAAGGATCGCGGCGACGTGCGTTCCGAGGATGATCCCACTGAGCGTGTTCAGGAGGAGAAACAGCGCTGGGAAGTGCTTGACGCGCATCTTCACCAGGCCTTTAAAGATAGCCACGGTGTGTTCCGGAACAAGCTGTTTAAACGCAACGAGGAAGGAGGCTTGAATGGAGATGCCGCCACAGATCTGTACCACACTGAGGGATGGGTTAGCAGGGGTAACCAGCATGTCAACAGAGAACGGAGAGGGGGGACATACCTGCCAGACGAGCCGCCTCGAAGGGCGCCCCCGATCAAATAGAGGGGCACGATTACGGCATTTGGAATGAGGGCGATGGTGACGATGAATTTGGTAAACTCGCGGGAGCTCCAGGCGCGCTCGAGGTACTTGCCGCCGTAGAAGAGCGTGGCGCCGTTCAAGAGGACGGTGAAGATGTTCTGTTCGACAAAGGTCGCGGTGACCAGGGTCCAGGGGTAGAAGATGAAGCGCGAGGGGACGAGAGTGAGATAGGGGACGATCGGGGTGACGGCGGGTTTTCCGGGGGTGGAGTCCATCTGACGCCATCGGGCGATGTTGTACAGCAGGGAAAGGGACAGAAGGCTGATGAGACAGGCCCGGGTCGCGGGAGGGATGTTGACTCGTAGCGGCATGGTGGAGGGAGAAGACGAGTCGATATGAGTATGAGGATATTGTACGAGCCTTTGCGGCCGCCGAAGGGATTATGCAGACCGCAAGCTGAGCCCTGAGAGTAATGGGGGTGAAAGAGAGTGTGTGGAAGAGAAGAGATAGAGGAGAGGAGGTGAGGTGGTGTGTGCAGTTTGACTGATTTGGTTTGGTTTGGTTTAGTTTGTTCTGGTTTGGTTGGAGTTGGCCTGTCAAACCCGTGACATTTCCCCGACCGTCAATTTAGCTTGCGGACCACAATGCCCTATGGTCTTGGATCGTACCTTGATCTTCATGAGATATCGACAAGTATCTTCATATGGAGACACGTGGAGGTGGATGACTGTCATCATCCAAGGTCCATTGAGCCGTGACTGATGACCGGTTCTGCCTCAGTAAGAAGTGGTACATCTACCTAGGTCATTGAACCGCCATGAACCCGTTCAAACCATGAGGAATTCGTCTCCGTGGGGTAACTGAAGAGCGACCGGGAGCCTGACTGGGCTGAGATCTGGACAAGTCGCCCAAATAGGCAGGCAGACACCTGAGGGGCCAGGCAATCAATTGATTTCAGTCGCCCCCATGATGATCATGATTATGGATCATTCCCAGTGTCTCTGAGTGACTTTCTCCGTTTGACTGTCTATCTATGGGGTTCCTGGAATGGAGGAACGTATGGAGCGATCGATCCTTCAATGCAGATACGGAAAGAGGCGCAGGGAACAAAGACCCTGTCGACCACTGGGAGGCTGGAGACTGGTAATAGATGACAAAGATGTATGGTGTATGGTTTGTTTCAAGTGTCATGTCTGTAATGGATAAGTAGAGACTGCTCTAGACCGACCGCCGGAAATGGATTGCCAGCCATTACGCTCTCTGGGGGCGTTCTTCCAGCGCCTGAGCTCGTGGTGTGGCTACGAAATTATCTGGTAGACGGGGAGAACGACCAGATGAGGAAGGATTGTCATATCCGACAGATCACAAAGACGATCTCACTACTGGTGTTGACGAATTGCCCTATATCAGTTCCCTTGATTCCCCATTGTTAAGGGATGGGTGAACCTGAGTAGCGGGGAACGGCCGAGGCGGCAAGGATATAGCGTTGAATAGCTTTGATAGCTTAGCCACGACGCCATCGTGTCGTCTTGACGACGGAAACAGTCCTCTTGAGATGGACTTCTTTTCGGGGAGAAGTTGAATCTGAGTCTCGTCGATGCTTCTAGTATGCTTCAAATTCTTATGATTTCTTTGTGGGAATCACCTTCTATCACTCTGAGGCTTGATTAGGATATCTGATGATGGAAGTCCAGAGTCAGACAAAGAATCCATTTTGGGGATGATGGTATCCAGTTCGTGTATTGGATACACAGTGTAATCTATTCCACTTCCATCTTTGCTCATCAACTGGGATGACTAGCGTATTTTTGGGTACTACAGGTACCTCCTACTACCTCTCTCCAGTAATACTAAGTATGAGTAGGTAGTACCTCCTAGGACCTAGGCAGATACCTAGGTAGGTAACTTATTAATAATACAGTAAGGAAGACCCTTAAGTTCGATCTCCGTTACAGTTAGAGATATCAGACTAAACCCAAGACAGACAAGGTCAAGCAGGCCGATCCGGATGGGCGTCAGAACCGCACAAGGGGACGGTGGGTTTGCCAACTGCACGCTAGTCGGTGGGCTAGACGCCACAAGAGAGACAGACTTCTTCTCTTTATTATTATTGTCTTCATTCTGATCATTTGCATCTGGTCACTGACCCGATCCTGTAAAATTCGACAATAACATAAATAATGATAGTCAATAATAATAATAATATGTTTGATTATTCCTCTTGAATATATGATCATTATAATAATAATATCATAATCCTGAAATCCCGTAAAGAGTAAATAAAATAGTATTAGCCGCTTGGGGAAAATAAGTCCAACTCTCCCAAATCTCAGTGGTTGGTGGACCATCCAAGAGACTTCAAGGCCCTGACCTGACTGGCTGCAGTTTGAAGACTTTCGTTTTTGACTCCTAGTGGGACTTGCACTTCTCCAGTTCTCTTCTTCTCTTACCTCTATCACTTCCTCTTTCTTTCCCTTCTTTCTCCCTCTACCCATCCTTGATTCCCTTCTCTGCCACCCTTTCTCCATCGGTCGAGCCCGGCTGCACTGACTAACTGCTGCGCTTGGAGTGAGTAGTGGTCTCCACTTTTGGTTCCAACTGCCTGTCTCCATCATACCCGCGTGCCTCAGGATTCCTCTTCCTTTCTCTTTCGTGAACTGCATCAAATCTTCAATCTTCTCCATCTCTCTCTCTCTCTCTCTCTTTTCCTCCCTTCCTCCCTTCATTTCTTTCTTTCTTTCCCTCTCTCTTTCTCATCTTCACTTCACTTCATCTCCTTACTGCAAATCTCCCCCCCACGGCTCGATCCGTACGCCATACGCCACCCTTTTGGTTGTCCATTTGTCCCTCTTCCTCATTCGTCACCTTTTTCTTCCCTGGACCGTCACTTATTGGGTTCTTTCTTCCTTCCCTTTCCCACTCCCTGCTTCTAATCTTCCCCTCCGTTCGCTCGTTCGGTCGTCCTGCATTGATTAAAGGGTGTTGGAGGATGATCTACAGCTAATTACCTGCCCCCCCTTTCGTCGTCCGTCTTGAGCCTAGTCTGGATTTTTTCCTCGACTTCTTCCCTTGTCAACCCCAACTACAATTCCTTTGCATCTCTTGTCTCGGCCACCGAACCTTGGCTGAGTCGTCAATCGTGCGATCCTCCTCATTTCAACATAATACCACCAAATTTCAAGAAGGGGGGAAAGAAAGAAAGCCACACAACAGGAACCTGAAGACAAGAAAAGAAAAAAAGAAAAAAATAACATCAAAATAAAAAATCAAAGACCCAAAAAAGAACACAAAACATCTGTGCCTACCATCCGAGGTTCCCGATCAGGAAAATTGTCTGTCTACCGGAATTTGACCTCCCCCGGTTCCTTTTCCGAATCTCTTCCTCATCCCATCCCCATCGTCAAACCCGTCCATCGCGACAACGCGGGCATCCTCCACGGCGGAGAAACATTCTCGTTCCTAGCATGCTAGCGGGTCCTCCACCTTACTAGCTGTCATACATGTAACAATGGCACATCCCGATCTCACATCGCATCACGTCAACTACCTAATATGGAGGTATGTCTTTAATGTTCCTGCGAATGGCAACCCTCGCTTTCTCCAGTACCACCTTGCTGGTCGCCTCCTGCAGCATCCAGCATCCAAGCTCCTCCCCTCCACCTTCCATTCCCTACACACGTCGCTAACTTGAATTGACAGGTACCTTCAAGAATCAGGTTGGTTAACCGATTTTATTTTTTATTTTTTTTTGTTTTCTTTTCTTCCCGTCAACCCCTCTTTCCTCCCATCAACCGTAGCGGTGATCTCTCAACTCTAACCACGCAACAGGCCACGGCGAAGCCGCGGTAACGCTGCAGCGCGCTTGGAATCGCGATCCCCAGAGTCTTCCCTTCGCTCCGCACATCAAAACCCACGCTTTGGTATCCCTGGTTCAAAAAGGCCTACAGTATCATGAGCTCGAACATTCCTTCGATAAGGTGAGTTTGCCTTAGCCAGCATCTGCGGTCTCTTCTATTCGCTCGTGATTTTATTTCCCTTTCATTTCTTGATTCCCCATATATATTACTAAATATTGTTTCGCGGGATCTCCCATACGAATTGTGAAATATGCAACGCTGATTGAATTAGGATGGAAATCCCATCTCGTTTTCCCCCTCGGATTATTTCTTTGGCTCGACGCCGCTGGAGCCAGAGACGCTGAAAAGCCAAAGCGGTCCGGCAGAAGCAGCGGGCACAGACCAGCCGCCTGCCTCGCCGCCCACTAAGATCACGCGCGAGGAGGATGCGATCAACGGTCACCTGACCGCCGAGCCGGCCGCACCCCAACCCGCCTCAAGTGTCCAGAAACCGCGCAAGAGCGATCGCGCCGAGGCGAATGGGGATGAGGTTTCCATGGATGTCGATGCCAATGGCGGGGTCAATGACAGCCAAGCCGCCGTGACCGAGTCGCCCTCGCAGCCCGACACCACGGTGGACAGAGACGGTGATGTGAGCATGGGCATCCGACCGAGCTCGCAGCCCCAGGAACCGCCCGTGCCCCCGACCACCTTGGAGAACGGACACAGCGTCGCCGTCCAAATCACCCCCGCCAAGGCCGCGGACCTCAGCCCCAACACCGCCATCCTCGATGTGGCTGGTGATTCTCACGTGACCCGGACCTTGTGGCGCCCTCACGACCCGACCGTGGTCGTCACGGCCGGTGACACTTTCTGCAGTTTGTGGAAACTGTCCTCCTTCGCAGCCCCGGTGCAGGAGAAGCTGGTTGAAAGCAAGGAGAATGGCGCGTGCGTGTCGGCCGTGTCCTGGAACCCCACGGGCCAGAAGCTGGCCGTGGCCACCTACTACAACGACGTGCGTGGGTCCATTACCATGTACGATGTGGATGGGCACGCGGTCGATCTCCTCCCCGAGGTGCCTCGCATGATCACCGGCATGCATTGGATGGAGGGCGGCTCCCACCTAATCGTCGTGGCGTCCGACGCCAAAATCTCCGAGCTGGCTCTCTGGGATGATTCACTGCGGCCCGAGGAGTTCCCCCCGCCGCAGGTGATCGACGGATCGATCTTCGATCTGTGCTGGCTGGGCCGGAACCAGGCGTTTGCCTGCGGGACCGGCGCGGTTTATCAATGCGACGTGGATTCGAGCATTCGGATTGCCAAGGCCTTCTCCTCGGCCGAGAACGACCGTGCGTGGTCGTTTATCCGGGGCGCGTACGTGGGGTCGACGCCCGTCGCCGTGGCGGCGTCCTCGGAACACTCGGCGCTCTGGGTCCCCACCCACGATCTGCACCTGGACCAGGCGCACGAGGGGGAGATCACCGCCATCGAGCTGCAGCCCAATGCCTCGGACCCATCCCAGACGAGCCCCCACCTGGTTCTTGCGTCATCCGCCACGGACGGCACGATCAAGGTGTGGCGCATCGATCTGGAGTCGCGGCGGTTCGACTGCATCCACCAGCTCTCGCTCGGCTCCTCGTCGGCGGCGCTCGCGTCGACTTTCTCCCCCGACGGATACGCCCTCGCAGCGGCGGGCGCCGACCGATTATTGATCTGGAACGCGCAGCGGGGTGGTACCGCCATGGCCACCTGGACGGTGCCGGGCAGCGCAGAGACCAAGAAGGAAGAGCAGAGTCCGACCGCGAATGGACACCACGAACCGCTACCCGATCGGACCCTGACGTGGGACACGGACGGGAAGAAGCTTGCCTTTGGGTTTGGTCATCAAGTGAGTAGAAGTTATCCTACTTTATATAGACTTTTTACTAATCTTAGAATAGATCGCCATTATAAATCTCCAACATTGATACCCCTCACAGAAATGTGTCCAACGACTTTTCTTTTGCCTTTCTTTGGTTCCGGCGGCCTGACCTGTTTGTGCTCGGAAATTCATCATCCTATATTTCTTCTGGTGGTTGTCTCGACCCTTGTCCTTTTTACTTTACTTTTTCTTTCCATTCTCCATCTCCGTTGGTCCTATTAGGTGGGCGTTGGACTAGTTATACGGAACCCTAACCATTTTGCAAAATAGTAAACCGCGGAGTCCTATCAGATGTGGAGTTCCTGGTTTATCTTTATCTTGTGTACATAGTACGGCAGGTTGATTGTTGATCATATGAGTGAGATTATACAGAGATTACCTGAAGTAAGCGATGATATAGTTTCAACCACAAGATACTGTATCAATTAAGCTTTTCTTATCCTCCACATAACGTGTCCGTTCTATAAACAACATCGTAGCACACTTTAAGCTATACAAAATATATACAAATACAACACCCACCCCATCCATCCAAGCCACACTTCCAACCTCAAAACCGAATCAATTAATCACTCGATCAACAAATGGATAAATCACCCAACAACCTCCCCCCTCCTAACCCTCCTCTCCCTCTCCCTCGCAACAAACCCCTCCTCAACATCCTTCCACCCACGCATCCATGCACTGATCCCTTCCAAAAGCGCATTCTCCTCATCATCATCCTCCTCCTCCTCCTGACTTCCACCCCCATAATTAGTATTAGTATTAATATTAATACCCCTATTCGCAAACGCCCCAGGACTCTGCCTGGCATAGAATGACCGCCACCGTCCGTGCTGGTTATTAGTATTAGTAGTAGGTAAAACAATCCGGTTGTTAGTATTAGTGTTATTGGTGCGCCGGGTGGAGGGTCTGCTGCTGCTGGTGGTGGATTGCACTGATGCCTGGATCCAGGTTGCGAGCCCGCTGATTGTGCCTTGGAGGGCTTCGCGCTCGGAGGTGGATTCTGAAAGGTCGGTTTTTCTGGGTGTGTTAGTGGGTTTATTATATATGGTTATCATGGGGATGATGAAGAGATAAATGGGGATGATGGGATAGGGTGAAAAAGTGGGGGCCGAAAGGATCCAAGGAGGGGGGTGGAAAGAATGTAGGTGTAAGTAAACATACAAAACATTGACCTCCTCCATCAGAGCCGTCACTCTATCCCGGAGATCATCGCGCTCGTGCGCATAAAGCGCATAGATCTGGCCCGACTCGTCGCGGCGCGCGGTGAGTTCGGTGCTGATGGATGAGAGCTGGGGGACGAGGGAGGAGAGCTCTGTCTGGGCGATGGGGGGGAGAGTGGGTGCGGCAGTATTTTCCTTCTGCCTCTCTATCTCCCTCTCCTTTTCTTTCTGCCTCTCGATCTCTCGCTCTTTCTCCCTCTCGATTTCTCGCTTTTTTTCCCGCTCTTTTTCCCGCTCTTTCTCCCTCTCGGCCTCTCGGATCCTCTCCTCCTTCTCCCTTGCCCTCCGCCTCTGCTCCTCCGTGAAAGGGGAGATCAGCAGCGACGGCCGATATCGGTGCTTGGCGACTTTCTGCGTCTGCCCCGGACGCGGGTCGAGGAGCGCCTCGAGCGTCTCGAGGCAGTGGTTGAGGGTCGCGAGGTCGACGCTTGGGGGGAGGTCGCCGCCGCTGAGGAGGGCGAGACGGGTGAGGCGTTCGGGGAGGAGGGGGGGTGGGATGGTGCGTGGTTTGAGTTCGGGTTCGGGGTCTGCCTCTGGTTCTGGTTTGGGGACTGCCTTTGGTTCTGGTGCTGGTTCTGGTTTGGGGGTTGGCTCTGCCTTTGGTTCTAGTTTTGGCTCCGGTTTGGATATTGGCTCAGGTTCTGCGACGGGCTCGGGCTTGGGAGTTGAACGCTCAGGTTCTGGGGTGGAATTCTCAAGCTCTGGGGTTGGGATTGGGTCTGGCTCAGATTTGGGGGTTGGGTCAGATTTGAGGGTTGGCTCTGGTTCTGCGACTGGCTCAGACTCTGGGGTTGAACGCTCGGGTTCTGGGGTCGGAAGTGAGGTTGGCTCTGCTTCTGGCTCAGGTTCTGGGGTCGGAATTGAGATTGGCTCAGGGTTGGGGGTTGGCTCAGGTGCTGCTTCCAACTCAGGTTCCGGGGTTGAACGCTCGGGTTCTGGGGTCGGAATTGAGACTGGCTCAGGTTCGTGGGTTGGGATGGCAACTGGGTCTGGAATTGAATCTGGAATTGAATCTGAGACCGAGTCTGGAATGTCGGGCGAACTGGGGGGTTGCCCGATGTCCGAGGGAGGGGGCGATGGGTGCCCGTCTGGGGGGGCCTCCATGCGGTTGGCTGGGTTTTAGGGGGTGTTCGTGGAGTTTATGGGGTATTGTTGTCGTTGGACTCCGTGTTTGGGGGGTCTGGCTGGTCTGGTCAGTCTGGGTTGAGACTGATTATTATGTATAAGGAATAGAAGATGGACCTCTGTACAATTGCGTCTATGGCGGAAAGAACAGAAGTCTTTGAGAGGTGTTCGTTCAATCTCCCGATCTGATCTTTGCGAACTCTCTCGGTTTTTGTTTTGTTAGCGCTGCGTTGTTATCGATATCGGCGTCCCGGCTCTAACTAAAAGTCCCACTAAACCGCTTTGGTCCATCAGAATTCCGCATTTCTTCGGTCTGTTCCTCTCTCTCCTTCATTCATTCTTTCTTGTTTACTTCCTGCCCTTGAACCAAGTCTCTGTCGGTTGCACGACTTTCTTTCTCTTAAGTCGGTGTCTATCGAGTCTCCTCGTGGTCTCTTGTCTGCGTCTGACTGCGCTTGCTTCTGGTGTAATTCCATGACTCAGGCCCCTTCGCAACCCCGCTACCGGTGATCCTTGCGTCTTTTCCTTCTTCACGCTCTCTCCATCCCCCTTCGTTCACGATACTTGCACGATATCATATCCTTTTGTTTCTGTACCGAGAAAATGACCCCTCCGGTAAGTCGCAATCGTTTCTGAGCGCGTGGTGAACACCGGTACTGACCCCCTAGGTTACCGTTGTTCCGTCCCTGGAGACGGCCAAGGAAGTCGTTCACCGGTATAATGGCACCAAATACGCTCCGAACCTGCTCCCTCTGACGACTTCGATCCCGGCCGACCTGTTGACCCCGACCCTCGCCTACCTCAAAATCGCCGAGAAGTAAGTGGTCATCCCTGGCTCGTGATCGGGTTCGTGTCCCGCTAACGGACATGGTGCCAGCTCGAAATTATCCTTCCTCTACGAGAGTGCTGCGACGACGGAGACAATCGGGCGGTACAGCTTTGTTGGAGCGGGTGCGTAGACCACCCCCTTCTTATCCCTGGCTGAGGCTCAAGACTGACCACGTCACTTTAAATCAGACCCGCATAAAATCCTCAAAACCGGCCCCGGCCATGGCCCCGAATGCGACCCCCTTCCCCTGCTCGAGAATGAACTCAACGAGTTCCGCGTTGCTACGGTGCCCGGTCTCGTCCTGCCCCCGCTCACCGGCGGCGCCATCGGCTACGTGGGCTACGACTGTGTGCGGTACTTTGAGCCCAAGACGGCGCGCCCCATGAAGGATATCCTGCAGATCCCCGAGTCGCTGTTCATGATGTTCAACACCATCGTTGCGTTCGACCATTTCTTCCAGGTCGTCAAGGTGGTCACGTACGTGCCCATCCCCGCCTCCGAGTCGGAGCTGGAGGCCGGGTACCGCCAGGGCCAGGCGGACCTCCAGCGCATCGTCGACACGCTGCAGCGCCCCGAGGTCCCGCTGCCGCCGCAGGGCCCGATCATCCCGAACCAGCAGTACACGTCAAACATCGGGCAGGAGGGGTACGAACGACACGTGACCCGGCTGAAGGAGCACATCGCCAAGGGCGACATCTTCCAGACGGTGCCGTCGCAGCGGCTGTCGCGGCCGACGTCGCTGCACCCGTTCAACCTGTTCCGGCACCTGCGCACGGTGAACCCGTCGCCGTACCTGTTCTACATCGACTGCGCGGACTTCCAGCTGGTGGGGGCCAGCCCCGAGCTGCTAGCCAAGGAGGAGAAGGGACGGATGATCACGCACCCGATCGCGGGCACGGTCAAGCGAGGCAAGACCGCGGAGGAGGACGACGCGCTGGCTTCGGAGCTGCGCAGCAGCCTCAAGGACCGAGCGGAGCACGTGATGCTGGTGGACCTGGCGCGCAACGACGTGAACCGGGTGTGCGACCCGACGACGACGCAGGTGGACCGACTGATGGTGGTGGAGAAGTTCTCGCACGTGCAGCACCTGGTGTCGCAGGTGTCGGGGGAGCTGCGGCCGGGCCAGACGCGGTTCGACGCCTTCCGGTCGATCTTCCCGGCGGGGACGGTGTCCGGGGCGCCCAAGGTGCGGGCGATGCAGCTGATCGCGGAGCTGGAGGGGGAGAAGCGCGGAGTGTACGCGGGGGCGGTGGGGTACTTCGGGTTCAACATCGCGGGGGCGGACGGGACGACGGAGGTGCCAGGGGCGATGGACACGTGCATTGCGCTGCGGACGATGGTGGTCAAGGATGGGGTGGCGTACCTGCAGGCGGGCGGGGGGATCGTGTTTGACTCGGACCCGTATGATGAATATGTGGAGACGTTGAACAAGCTGGGGGCCAACATTGCTTGCATCCGGGGGGCGGAAGCCAAGTATGCGAGTTTGGAATGATTTTTATCCAGAAGACTGAGATGGAGGGGAAATTACTATGACTGATGACGTTTTTGGGTATAGATTTTTCTATTTTTATTCACATTTCACTTTCTCTATTTCTTTAACTTTTACTTTTACTTTTGCTTTCACTATTTTTAGGTGATTGTCTATTCATATCATGTCCATGGCAATGGTTGAGGCAATCGGGCCAATGCTCTCGTATCAAAGGATCAACGCTGCCTGGTCGTCACCAAAACTTACGGGTAATGAATGACGTCGACGGGTGGAAAATCAAGCCGTTGCCACTTTTGCATTCTTGTCAATTCCTGCCATCGGGCCATCGGATGAACCATGGAGGGAGTTCCACCTGAAATTTTGTCCCAGGGAGAGAGAAGAATAGAGAACAGAAGCCGGAGGATCAGTCCGTATTGTATACTGTATACTCCGTACTGTAGATGGATCTGGATATCAGAACCCCTGAATAGTTAGGAAGTGGATGGATCCGTCTCCTTTTGGGCCGTTGTGCGTCGATAGTCGGTGACTGACTGGTTTCTTTCTTCCTTGTACGGGGTTTTCTTTAACATTATGCTCTTGATCATGCTTGTCTGGTCTTTTTCCTCTGTTCTTTGATAGTTGGGATCGTCTGGGGTACCTTGTCGATTCGATCCATTGTCCATGGATCGAAGGTTGAATGATTCACGTGGAGCATGTCAATCATGAGGGATTTGATTTATATGTCATATTCAAGACGGTGGATAGGTATAGGTACCATATGGTCTGTAGAGTTGGTTGCAAAGTGAATGCCGTTCTTTGGGCATCGATGAAAAGCGTCGTCAGCTAAGGATCATACTGTAGTAATTCCTTATATTACTGGCACCATCATTATCATCATACTGATTCTAGGTAGTCGCATAGTGGTGGTAATCCTAATACATGTAATAATACCGTTCTGCCACCCCCGAAATCTCTCTCTCTCTCTCTCTTCTCTCCTTCTCTTCTCTTTCTCTCACTTCTCCCTCTCCCTCTTCCTCTTCCTCTTCCAACAATTCATCATCTCCTTCAACTCTCCCTCTCTTCTCCTCTCTCGTTCATCCATTCTCCTTATCGCCTCCTGATCCATCCCCCACTCATCCCTCCTCTCTTTCCATTCTCGCTTTCTTTCCCCCCCTCTCCTCTTCCTGTTCTTCCTTCTTTCTGTCCCCCCCCGAACACGGCTGACGTCCTCCGTCTCCACCGCCTCCACCACCGCGATAAGGAGGCTTGGACTGGCGCTTTGCTCCTCCTTCCCCCCCCCATCGCATTTTCTCTCCCCCCCCCTCTCCCCCCTCTTTACCCCCGATCGCTGGTCTGAATTGGGTCCCGTTTCGCTTTCCACCCCTCTCTCTCCACCTTATATCCTCCCTCAATTCCAACCATGTCGAAGGTCGTGCGCAGCGTCAAAAATGTCACCAAGGGTTATTCGTCCGTGCAGGTCAAGGTTCGAAATGGTACGTTCCCTCCCATAATCACCTGTTCCCCATCCCCTTCCCCTCGGTTCCCGGCATGTTTCAATTCGGAGACTAACTTCGCATCCAGCCACCAGTAATGACCCGTGGGGTCCGACCGGCACCGA
Source organism: Aspergillus candidus (assembly GCF_002847045.1). Lineage (NCBI taxonomy): Eukaryota > Fungi > Ascomycota > Eurotiomycetes > Eurotiales > Aspergillaceae > Aspergillus > Aspergillus candidus. The sequence continues at coordinate 91,389 of NW_020194066.1, read as the reverse complement.
TATGGCCGAAATCTCCGCCATGACGTTTTCCAGGTAGGCTGGCCCCCGGTCCCCGTTGTCTAGACCACCGCTGATCCCTCCGCCAGTCCGACCGATTTCTACGAGATTATGGATATGCTTGATAAGCGACTCAACGACAAGGGCAAGAATTGGCGCCATGTCCTCAAGTCGCTCAAGGTCCTCGATTACTGCCTTCACGAAGGCTCCGAGCTCGTCGTCACCTGGGCTCGCAAGAACGTCTACATCATCAAGACCCTGCGCGAGTTTCAGTACGTCGACGAAGAGTCTCGAGATGTCGGCCAGAATGGTATCCAATCCTCTACACAGACATGAAGGAAAAGAAAGGAAGAAACTAATCAGCGCACAGTGCGGGTCGCGGCCAAGGAACTCACCTCCCTCATCCTGGACGAAGACCGATTGCGCAAGGAACGATCCGATCGCAAACTCTGGAAAAACCGCGTCAGCGGTCTGGACGACTATCAGACCCCCGGCGTCGACATGTCTCCCCGCCGACCGCGCGAACGTCGCCGCCACACGGACGAAGACGACACCGAGTACCGGTTGGCGATCGAGGCGAGCAAGCAGGAGGCCGAGGATGAGCGCCGACGACGCGCCAAGGAGGCCACGGTCGGCGAGGATGACGAGGATCTGGCCCGCGCCATCAAACTGAGCAAGGAGGAGGAGGAGCTGCGCCGACGGGAGCTGGAGGAGAGCAACGCCCAGTCGCTGTTCGACGACACCCCGACGGCCGTCGGCCCCGCCCAGGCCACCGGCTACAACCAGGGTTACCAGCAGCAGAGCGCCGTCGACTGGCTCGGCAACCCGATCAACGCCCAGCAACCTTTGACGACCGGCTACCTGAACAACCAGTACGCGCAACCCACCGGATTCTCCGCCCAACACACCGGCATGCCCAACGGATACAGCAACGGCTTCCAGCCGCAGCCTACGGGCTTCGAGCAGAACCCGTATGGTCAGCAGAACAGTTTCCTGCAGCCGCAAACCGCCCTCCACCCCCAACACACCGCCTTCAGTACGAACAACCCGTACGGGACCGACCAGCAGCAACCGCAGCAGCAGGAGAATTTCCTGACGGCCGGGTCCAACAACCCGTGGGCCAGTCCGAGTTCGTCGCACCTGCAGCCGGCCGAACCCCTCAAACCCATGGCCACGGGCTCCAACAACCCGTTCGCGCGGCCGCAACAGTTCCAGCCGCAGCGGCCGGCGACGGCAGGCCCGCCGTCGCTCAACACGCTGAACGAGGAGCGGGCCACCAACCAATTCCAGTCCTCGCATAACCCGATCGCCAACTTCCAGGCGCCGCCGCCGTCGAACAACCTGGCGCCGCCGAATAGCACACCGCCGCAGATGAACGACCCGCACCACCAGCGTCTGAACCAGCTGCTGGCGACAGGCGACGGACAGGACACGTTCGGCAACGTGGGCGACCTCCGCATTCCGGCGCAGCACACGGCGCCAGGCACGTTCGTCAACTCGGCGGGTCAGGGCCTCGACAAGCTGCGAGCGACGCACACGGGGAACAACCCCTTCTTCACCCAACAACCCCAATCGTTTGTACCCCAGCAAACAGGATACATGCAGCCGGCGCCGACCAACAACCCATGGGGTGGGCAACCGCGACAAGCCCAACCGGGTGGCAGCCTGATCGACCTGTAACTCGACGGGAGGGAAAATTGTTGATATTTCTTTTGTTGTGTTGTTATCAGTTGGATGATGGGTGAGGCAGGGGCAGGAAGGATGATGATGGATACCAGTCTTTTTTCTTTTTCTTTTTCTTTCTTATTATTTTCTTTCGTCAGGTTTCTCGTCAGGTTTACCCGTTCGATACTTCAGTTTGACATCGTACCTACATACCACGCCCCGTTATACACTTATTATATTATCGTCTATCTATCACACCAGTGTGACCGACCATGCTATCCGCCATCCACTCTGCTAAACCACCGAAGAGAAAGACAACGATCCCATCGCACCATACGTCTCTTTTCAATTTCTTCCATTTATATTTTTTGTCCATGTATCTATTATAATTTATTGTATTGTATTGTATAGGTGTGATCGGCGGTAATATCGTATCTTACTTGATATGTAGTACGGTGTATTTCTTATACTATCTTGTTACTGTAATGGAGGTACCTAGGTCCTTATATGAATCCCTACCAATAGAACTCGTATTAGGGATCCACTATACACGATCATATCCATGATAATAGGTAGCTGTCAGTCATATTATACAAAGTCCATTGGCGACACAGTCGCTTGGTATACGCGATAGATTCCTCCCTCCCCAACCACACCAAGCATCGATGTTACAAGGAATATCCTCTGCCTAGAAAAACATACATACGAAAACACTCTACAGTCCAGAACTTCTTCGCAGAAGCAGGTACCTCACACCCATCCGCATCTTAGGCGATACACCCACCAAACTCCCCAATCCCACATAATGCCTGCACTCAATGAGCCCGTTCGCCACACAGGTCCAAGACTCTATAAAAGAATACCATTCAGACACCCAGACCCGCTTTCTCGCCGTGGATATCTGCAGCCGACACTCCTACTTCGTCGTGGATGTAAATATCTATCGTAATGACTCATTATGGATCTAAGACTAGTTAGTTAGTGTTGAAATGAGAAGCTTATCGGGCTAGCTGCGCCCTGTTCGCGACAATTGGACGGGTTTTCCTGTGCCTCCTGGGAAAGGTTACATTGAGCTCCACTAGCTGGTATGGAGTCATCTTTCAGATAATCACTCATCTTGAGGGATTAGATCGAGCTGCACTGATATGGTATTAGAAATCATGTATGTATGATCATAATTTCTAGTCAGGTTCGATATCACATCCTCACATCTTCATATATTCAACCCTATCAATCCCCAAATCATCAATCAATGGCAACCCCAAACACAGACATCCACCTCCCCCCACCCCATCCCCCCCAAACAATAATCACCCTACTCCAAACCCTCTCCCTCCCCACCCCCAGCACCGTCTCCCCCCTCAAAGTAACAGCCTCCTTCCACACGATCTACCTCATCCACTTCCCCCCCTCCACCCCCCCAATCCAAAATGCCCGCCCCAACCCAGACGGCACAACCACCCTCGTCCTCCGCGTCTCAGGCCGCCACCTACCAGGCATCAAGACGCGCAACGAAGTAGGCGTCATGACCTGGGTGCGCCAACACACCACGATCCCCGTCCCGGCAATCATCCGCTACGACGACACGGAGGATAACGTCCTCGGGTACGAGTTCACCCTCCTCGAGAAAGCACCAGGGGTCAGCGTGGACAGCATCTACGCCTCGCTACCGGACACCGTCAAAACGAACATCGTCCGCCAGCTAGCGGGGTACATCATCCAGCTGCACGCCCAGCCCTGGACAGACGGGTACGTCGGCGGTCTAACGGTGAGCTCCTCCACGGGGGGGGTCCAGCATCTCGCGCGGGGGCCCCCCATCGACGAGAATTACTGGCTGTTTCCAGACGTGGAGAAATACTGGTCTGTCTCGGCGGGCGTCGTCCCGCAGGGGCACCACCCGACGCTGGAAACGCTCAACCCGATCGCCTCGCGAGGCTTTCCCGACTACGTCTCTTACAGTGTTGCTTGTCTCGAGCGGTACATCCACGCCATCGAGATGCACCCGTCGCTGGAACACCACCGGGATCTCATCCCGAGGGTTCAGGCGTTCGTGACCCAGCTGCAACGTCCGGAGTATCAAGCCGAGCTGAATAGCGTGCCCTACATCCTGGCGCACAAAGACCTCCACTTCGCGAACATCATGTGTGATCCTGACCAATCTGACTGTCCTATCACGGCTGTGCTGGACTGGGAGTTCAGCGGGGTGGTCCCCGCGCCGCGGTGGAATCCGCCGCGGGCGTTTCTGTGGAATATGGGGTGGGGGGCGGAGGATAAGGAGGAGCAGACGAGGATGGAGGGGGTCTTTGAGAGGGTTGTTGGGGAGATGGGGAGGGGGGACGTTCTGGAGGAGATGAGGGGGGGGAGTAAGAGGATGGAGCAGATGCAGACTGTTGTTAGTTATTTGAGGGCTGTTGTGGAGGTTTGTCCTAGGGGGGAAGCGGCGGATAGGGTGGGGAGTTGGAGGGGGGTGGTTGAGGGGAGTATGGATGGGTTTGGAGGGTGAATCGTAGTAGGGAGATCAATCAGGTTAAGCCTTTTTCTACTAACAGATATAGGGTGCGATTCATACCTGATATATGTATGTAAGTGCCATCATGCATCATGACCCGCGGCCAAGGAGGTTGGGTCGATATAGTCAAGGCCCATGCACTTTTCATCTCTGATTGTTTAGAACTTGTTGAGTTCGAGACTTTTTATTAGTTGTATAGCTTATATCAGTATTATCCATATTCCCACCTTATACAATATCATATATCCAGCTTTACTGCCCTTTCTTACCCTTGGTAAGCTCACCCACCATCCTAAACGCCCTCGTAATCTCCACAGCACTCTGCCCCGCATAATCTAAGCAGCAATAGTTAGCACAGGATTCTTTCTTTCTTTCTCGGGTTTCCCGAGAAAAGAAGCAGATCTCTCCCAAGAAAAAAAGAAGAAGAGGGTCACACTTACAAGACCCAATCACCATCCAAATGGCATTAAAAAAGAAGTAATAGAACCAGAAGTAGTACCCCTCGGGCCGACAGAACTCGGCCCCATCGAAATGAAGCTCGAACAGGCTGGTCGCGTAGTAGAGCACGTCGCCGTAGACTTGGCCCACGGACAGGATCAGCTGCAGGGCGTGCCGGGCGGGATGCTCGACGGCGATGCAGCAGGCGATTAGAAAGGAGAGGGGGCCCCAGGCGAACTGTATCCATTATCATTGTGATTAGTATTGTATCTATCTGAGATAAAGGACAGGGATGTGCAAGGGAGGAAGGACGCACAGCAGTGACAGCCTCCATCGTAACGAGGAACGAATCCGAAGTCAAGTACCGCGAGTCAGAGAGGGAGTATTCCTTCCAGAGCTGGCCGAAGAGCTCCTGCGATCCGGCGAGGGAGACATGGTGGATGACGAAGTACGATTCGAAGAAGAGGTGGACGAAGCCCGCTGGTGGTGCCATTGATGCATGTCAGTGAGCTGTTACTTGACTGGTTCTGTCTGCCCCCGCGTGGCTGAGGGACATACTCAGACACATCCACACGAATGCCACTTGATCGGAGGTAGGCGCTGTCGGGCGGACCTTGCGAATCGTGATCAGGGCGATTCCCAGCACCGCTGCCCAGAGGAAGCCGAATTGGCCGATTAGGGAGATCACTGAGGTGTTGTTTTCTGTGAAGTGGGGGAGCGCGACAGAGGGGGGATAGTAGCGGTGGAGGGGGGAGGTTGACATGTTGGTTGGATTCTGGGAGAGAGCCATTGAGTTGGGTTGCGGGCGTAGTGAATCTAATACCGGACTCCTGAATTATCATCTATATAGAATGTACGAATATGGGGTATGAACCTATATATAAACAGAAAATATGATTGGGCGGATCTGAATCTCCCCCGGACTCCGCGGCCGCCGCTTGCTCTTCCTCGGAATGGTGGTTCTCCGATCAGACCACCAGCAGCCACCATAGCTCTTGTTTCTTCTCGATTAGGGGTGATTTTGGAGGAGCTGACTTGTTATCGATTAGGGGCTATCTTGCATGAGCTACAGCATATTCTATATCACAGTAGACTGTTCCATGAGGGTCGTATCACATGACCTAGATGAACCCTCAACAGACAGTCGTATTTGAGGAAGTTGACCCTTGGCATCACAAGAATGTATTCAGGTATAATTATCCTTACTTCAAGACCAACCAGATCTTAATACCAGTAATCAGTCACCATAAAATAAGTTACCTACTAAGAGAGTATGTATAATAAGCCTATCAAAGAACCAACCCCCCCCACACATCAGAAAGAATAAAACCCAAGAAAGAAAATCATCCCCCCCTCTCCCCAAACTGCGCCGCCCACTCCTCATACTCCCTCAACCCATCCTGACTCACACTCGGTCGAATCGACGCCAGACTCGCCTGGAAGTCTTCGAAGCGGATGGGTCGGATCTGGTCCATTGGCGTGTGTAGCAGGGCTTCGCCTAGGTTGCGCAGTGGACCCATGGCGGCGTCTTTGGCGAGGGCTGTGATGTCGGAGCCGGAGAAGCCTATCACAGTATTAGTATTACATTTCAGAAGGTATTGTTGGTTTTGAGGATGATGTGATATCATATTCCCATCAAAGGAGAGGAGAGAAAGGAGGAGGAACAAGGGAGAAAGGGAAAGCATACCATCAGTCAACCCCACCAACGTCTGTATCTCCCCATCCCCCAACTCATGAACCTGATGTCCCAACAACGTCCGCAACTGCTGCTCCCTAACAGTATCCTCCGGCAACGGAATATACTGCCTGCGCACAAACCGCCGCCTCGCAGCCTCATCAATATCCCACGGCATATTCGTCGCAGCCAGAACCAACACGCGGCTCGGATCACCCGCAGAAGTAGCCTTCTTTTGCTCCCTCCCCGCAGCGGCACGCTGCAGATCGGACCACTGGATCAGAAACTCCGTCTTGGAGCGGCGGGAGGCTTCGTTCTCGGACCCTGATGACCGAGCGGATAAGAGCGAGTCGATCTCGTCGACGAAGATGATAGATGGGGCGAGTGCCTTGGCGAGTCCGAAGAGTGCGCGCACGAGCTTTTCGCTTTCGCCGTGCCATTTGGAGGTTAGGGTTGAGGCGGAGACGGAGAAGAAGGTGGATTGGGATTCGGTGGCTACGGCCCGGGCGAGCATTGTTTTGCCCGTGCCGGGTGGGCCGAAGAGGAGCATGCCGCGGGCTGGTTCGCGGAGGCCCGAGAAGAGGTCGGGTCGGAGGAAGGGGTAGACTACTGCTTCTTTGAGGGCCGTCTTGGCCCCTTCCAGTCCCGCGATGTCGTCCCAGTGGACTTCGTCGCCGCGGACGACGATGTCGTTGAGGATTTGCCGAGCGGCCGCCTCGTCTACGCCCTTGGGGAGCTTGGGCAGGAGGTGCGTCATCGGGTCCTCCTCGGCCTCCTCCTCCTCCTCCCCCTCCTCGTCGTCCAAATCCGTGGACCTGGGCCCCGACGACTCGGGGTCGCTCGACGGCGGCGTCATGGCCCGTGTGCTGCGCGTCTTCCGGGCGGGACTGCCGCGGCCGATGGACATCTTATCTACCCCGGACGCCAGGCCCGCTGCGGCGGTGGGGCGGGGACGGGGTGTGGAGTCTGTCTGCGGCGGGTTCGACGCCGGCGGAGGCGCCGACGACGGGGATGGCGGCGCCGCCTCAGGAGGTACGGACGACCGCAGTGCGGCAGGCTTGGGGCGAACGGACGGTCGGGGGGAGTCACGCACGCGCGCCGTCTCCCGGGGCTCGGTCGACGACGGAGCGCGTGGGGTTGCGTCGCGGCGCGGCGTCGGAGGCGCAGATTTAGCAGGGGATGCCGTCTGCGCGGATGACCGCGAGGCCGGCGAATCCAGCTTCCGTCCCGCGCGAGGGTCCTCGGACGTCTCGCGACGGACGACCACCGGCCGGGGACGCAGCGCGTCGCTCTGGCGTGATCGGTCCGCGGCCGCCTGGCGAGAGGAGGCCACGGCGGCCTCGGTGGCGGTGCGGTCCGGCCGAGGCGGAGCAACGTTAATACTACCCCAGGCGAGACCGGCGGCCTGGGACGCGGCAGCCGGCCGCGGGGTCCGTCGGGGGCTGGTCTTCTTTTTGTTCTTCTTGGAGCCGAGGCTGCGCAACGTGGACGGCAACAGCGAGCGGCGTTCTGGGCTGGAGTTGCGATTGGTGCTAGAGGAGGAATGCGACTGGGTGCGTAGGGCGGAGGGGCGGGTGGATGGCCCGGAGATCATGGGGGTGCTGGTGGTCGCGAGCGGGGGCGGCGGGCGCGTCGGGAGGGGAGGCGGTTTGGAGAGATCGGAGTATCCGACGGCGGGGACGGTGCCGTCTCCGATCCAACCAGACGGTGCGGCAGCAGACGATCGGCGCGTGGGAGCGGACGACGAGTCCTTTCTGCTCTCGCGGAGGGCCTCGATGAGGTCGACGCGCTCGCGGCATTGGAGCTCCAGCTGTCGGAGGGACTCCTGCAGGGCGCGCTCGGTCTCATTCTTGGGGGTGTACTTGGAGGGAGCGCGGTAGGCGTTGTGACAGTAGATGGCTTCCAGGGCGGAGCGCCACGACTTTAGGGCTTCGTCTTCGTTATTCTAGAAGATGAGCTGTTTGTCCGAGGGGAAGGGGGGGGGAAGGAGATAACCAACCTGACCCTCAAAGTAGACAGCGGTAGAGCACATAAGGTAGCACTCATCATAAGTCTTCTGCAACGAAGACAGATGTTTAGGGCGCATCATTCGCCGCGTCGATCATCAATTGAGGCTGATCCAGATGGTTCGTGATGGGGATAGATTAATCCCCACGGATGTGCAGGACCCGCCCGCACCAAAACGACCGGTGGATCGACCGGAGGAAGATCGAGAATTGAAGTTGTCCGTCTGCCGGTATGCCAGCGACGGAAGTAGTGAGGGGAGGAGGACGATGCGAATTGAGATGATTCAATCCATGAGGACGACGTTGCAGAGGTGAAGTGAAAGGTGAAGTGGGAGTAACCTTAGAGAAAGAGAGATGAGTAAGAGAAAAAAATGAAGTCTGGACAGTGACGTCGTTGGCTGCAGGTAGAGGAAGTGGATGGATCCTGCCCCACCATGTAACCATGTAGATGAACGATCTATCCGACATTGAGAATAGAAGGAAGATAAAAATGAGGAGAGACAAAGTGAAGAGAAAAGAGGAGAGATACACAGATCAAGAGGTGAGACACTCGCCAGTTGCCCCTGGGACATGATACATGATACTACAGTCTACAGACTATACATATGATGGAGACAACGTAGCATCGCGACATCATCTGTCATGCCAAACGATATATGATCACACCACCACCCAAGGTATCTCAATCGCTCCATCATACCAACAATAAGATAGAAAAGAAAAGAAAAGAAAAGGAACCCATCCCAACCCAACGGGAAATAATATAAAACACAATATCGGACAAAAAAGTACAAGGGGCCGTTGTCGAACCGCCCGAATGAAGATCACCCCCGCCCTGGGGGTTTCCAACGCCAGTGCAATCAATCATCAATCACACAGACACATGTCCAAAAAAAAAAGAAGTAGTAAAGAAAATGTAAAAAGGAAATACTATAGCATACATCGGCGTCCTGACACAGGCTCCGATCCCAAAATCATATCATAACCCATCGATTCCCTTTTCCCATGCACTAGACAAAAGATGTATCCAAATCAAATCAAACATGCCGGTCCGAGTCCACGACGGATCTCGTCTCCCTGGTCCACAGGAAGACGAGGATAGGCCTCACCACGGAAACCATCCCAAGTCGTGGACGGCATGGCGGCAGACCCCATGGTCAAACGGATGCGCCGGCGATATTCCCATCCCGCAGACCAGTTCCCTCGCGGGCCTCATTCTTCCCACGGACGACAACAACCCGGCCGATCATGGAGGAGATGGAAGTTAGTCATTAATTGTATATTCGTTTGTGCTTTTGTGCTTTTAGTTTTGTAGGTTTTTGCTTTTCCACGGTGGTCAATGAACTTTTCTATTGCTTCTTCGTATGTCTGAGGTGGGGAAGAATGGGAGCTGGGGGGTTCGCCTCCCGGTGTCGGCGGAGAGTCGGAGAGCGCACGCGCAACGAGGAATTCGGAAGATTGGGGATGGTCGAGAGGATAGAATCAGGATTCATGCGATCGGGGGCCCGGAGCACAACAAAGCCGTCTTAGTCCAGGCCCTTGAAGTACGCCTTGGCCATCTCGTAGGATGTCCTATTCGGTGTTAGTTTACCCTACTCTTCGCACTGAATCAACAAGGGAACTCACCAGCAAATGGCGGTGCTGGGCATCGTCGAGATGATCCGGGGGCGCGCGCCCCGGAGGAAACCACTCCACCCGAACTGCCGCTTGATGATAGATGCGGCGTTGAAGAGGCCCTTGGCGGACCGGATCTCCTCGTTCTGCGCCATGCCGCGCGTCTGGAGAAGCGTCTTGACCACGTCCAGCGGGGTAGTGATGCCGGCCGCGACGGCACCGGCCAGACCACCCGCCATGCAGTGGGTGAAGGGGTCGTACTCCATGGAGGGGTTCATGACTTTGGAGATGGATTCGTAGGCCACGAACTGGGTGGCGGTGAAGGGAACGGTCATGCAGAGGGTGGTGGGGTAGGAGACGTAGAAGGCTTGCAGCCCTTCGGTCTTGTAGACGGTGCGGGCGCATTGAGCGAGAGTTTTATGGACGGAGCCGTGGACCTGCATCCGTTGCTTGATGACTGTTGGAGTTAGCGCATAAACCAGACAGAAACAAAGAGAAAGTGAGACTCACCGTCAAACGGGTTCATCAAGGCATCACTGGCGATCGTGGCCGCAGCACCACTCGAAGCTAAATCCAATCAGTCGCTGCAATATGGGTGTATGCGGCGGGGCACTCACCGGCCGCTAACGGATGGTGGCCATCGTCGACGTTCCCGCCCGCGAACTCCTTGACAACCTCGTACGTGCCGAAATAGACCGCATGAGCCGGACCTGCGTCACCGTCAGAAAGCCACGCCCCAATGATTTCAAAAAGAGTAACATACCCGCGCCGACAATCACACTCGAGACGCCCTTCCATAGTGTCCGCCAGCCTTCAATGCGATAGATGGTCGAAAAGGCATTGGTCAGGCCGGTGTAGAGGCCACCGGACGAGGGGTGCAAGACTTGCATGCGAGTCTGTTTTGTTAGACGGGAGATTTCAAAGACCGCCATATAATAACGGCCGAGAAAAGGGAGAAGAAAATACCTTGAGCAAATCCACCGGATACATGACCGCATGTTCCTAAACCACCCCGTTAGCAAACGCTACACTAAGCGTCCAGAGAGAGATCCCAACATACCGCTATCCCAGCAAAAGCACCCGCCAACATATTCCGGCCGAGGCCATAGTTCGAAGGAAGGGCCTCATAGCTAAGAAAATTAGCCTGACAATCTATAGAAAATATATCTCTTCATGTGTCCACAGGTATGGACAGACGGAGCTCCAAGCAACCGATCCCGATCCGATCCAAGGGCGGACCACAGAATCTTCCGAACCCCCTTCAGACCGGGCGTCGCTTTCTATCTTGCACACTCGACACGACCCTATCCAACCGGCAACTAGAAGGAGAAGAGATATCCTAAACGTACTCGAATTCCTCCCCGGGAACCTGCTCGGGGACCGCCATGTCGCTAACTTAGGAGCAGCCGGAGCCGCGATTGAAGAGAGGGAGAGGGAAGAGAGAGGGGGGCGAGGACGGAGAGCGCCACGGGAATCGTGAGGCGCGCGATATGAACTATCTCAATCTATGAGTCGACCGTGTCGGGGAGGTTGGCGGAGTCGGAGACAGAGGAAGAGGGAGAAAGTCGGTTGCGGAGTGGAGAGTTGGGCGAACCGAGGGAAGAGAATCGATTCGGAAGGGCGAACAGGAAAGGGCAGATCGATAGTATTATTATCGACCAGTAAATCCTCTAGAGGAGATCAATAGGAAGAAGAAGAGGCAGAGAGGAGAAAGGGCAAAAGAAGAGGGAATGGAAGAAGAAAAAGACTGAGAAGGATAATGAAATTTATTATTATGGGGAAAGAAAAAAAAGAAGTTCAAGCAAGAATAATCATTCCCTGCTAAGCTGACGGATTGGGTTTAGTGGGGGTTTTTCTGGACACCGAGTTGCCGATTGATTCATTTATCACTGATTCCACGGGGGAACTAATAGAACATCTCTACTATCTTCTTCCAGACACCTGCCTGATATCTAAAGTTTCTCACTAGGAGACCATCCTTCTAGAACACCCCGACCAAAGCCAACACACAGACGGACTTCCCTCTACAACACCTTTCCCTCTCCTCCGATGCCGGAGAACTAACCAGGTCACCAGAGCAGGTTGTTCTTCCGACAGCCTACAAATCACCAGTCGAGTCTACTTTTGTCCATCTAACCATGATCAGCCTCACTGAGTATCCTAACCTATAGAAATACACCCACAGACCTAGTTTGATCACGACCAGTACCAGCATCACCATCCACGTACCCAACCGGCAGATATCCACATCAAGACACCCCGAGGTCCCCAGCCAAGCCATCCAAATCGCCGAAGCCCGGAGGTTGGAACTGTTCTTCTCTTCCTCTTATCAGATCCCGCCAAGGATGTGTCTGACGTGCTAGGACGGATGAGTCTTAGTAGTAATGCTGGAATCCTGGTCGCCTAGTCACTAATTCACTGACTAGTCATTTCCCAGACCTGCTTCTCAAGATCGGTCAAGTCTTACTAATGGTGAAGTCAAGAATAAAGTAGTAAATAATGCCAATTCTGTCCTACTATCATACTAGATACATCCTTGCTACCTACACAGCTGTCCGAGGTCGGTCATATGCAGTTCACCCCATGGCGAAGATAATGAAATAAAACAAGTGAGAAATGAGAAAAACCGATCAAACAAAGTCAGATCATACGCTGTAGTCATGCAGGTCGTCAATGTCTCGTCCTCCGTCGCGAGCCGGCAATCCAGACTGCCCCTCACTCTATGAAACGTCTAGCCTATCTACCAATCACCATTCCACATTGAATGTCCATTCCCCTGTAGTTGTCAGTGAATTGCTTCCAAGAAAGAATGGAGACCAAGAAGAAAGTAAAGATGGGGAAGGTACCATTTTTCAAATTCTCCGCCGTGTCGCTCAGCAGAATCACCCGGCGCTTCGTGCAATAAGCCGTCTTGTCCAGAATGTCCACCTTGAGCTTCGACAGCTCCGGCACCGGCTTCTCGAACATCTCGCTCAGACTCTCCACCGCCATCTCCAGATCCTTCTGGTTGTCCTCGAAGATCTCTGTCAGGTTGTTCCGCGCCAGGTAGTAAGCGAACGCGTAAGTCCACTTCAGCGTTTGCCGGCACTGCTGCAGCGCCTGCGACGCCGTCTCCAGGAACTGCACCTCGATCCACGACAGCCCCGACTGCGACTGCAGGCTCGTCATCTTCTTCTCCGTCTTCAGGTACAGGTCCTTGTCCAGCTTGGCCGACTGCTCGTGGTTCGCGTATCGGTTGTAGTAGTGTAGGTACCGCTCCAGCGACGCCCGCGACCGCGCCTGCTCCGTCCGCGCCTCCGACCCGGACTTCTCCTCGTACCGGTTGCAGTTGTACCAGCTCGTCCCGTGCTCCGACCACAGTCCCATGCACATCCAGCAGAACTCGTGCTTGCACTTGCGGCACGTCATGTGGTTGCAGCCGCCATTCTTCTCGATCGTCGAGTGGCACCGCGGGCACTCCTTCGTGTTCGCCGAGATCCAGTTGGCCGTCTCCGAGTCGTCCTCGCACTTCTGGAGCCACATCTTCACCAGTAGGCACGGTGCCGGCTGGTGGTCGTTCAGCGTGCACCCGAAGCAGAAAAAGTGCTTGCAGAAGCACTGCACCGTCGGCACGACGCGCCGGAGATCCCGCTGCTTCACGGGACAGTCGATCGCATACTCGCAGTTGGGCGCCGGGCACCACCGCAGATTCTCTTTGTCGTCCACGTACGTTCGCATGAGAAGGGCATGATACCTGCATCCGTAAATCAGTCGGCAATCCTTAACGAACAACTCCCCCACAAAGATCAGTGCCTCACCTATCGCGCAGATCCCTCGTGACCAACAGCTCGAGGGACTTGGAGTCGACGATGAGATGGCAGCTCTCCCCCGGGCACTCGATCCGGGCGGCTTCCCCTTCCTCCCGGATCTTCTGTCCGAGGTAGTGCCGGTAACAGTCGACGCAGAACCGATGCCCACAGCGCATAGCGTAGGTCTCGAGGTCGGGTCCGTCCTCGCAACAGATCTCGCACATAAAGCCCGGCACCTTCTGGGTCACGGGGTTCGTCTCGAAATGGTTTCCCAGGCCGGCGGCGTCCAGCGTCTGCTCGGGGTGGTCCATATACGATTCGATCAGCTTCTCCCGATTCCACCGCCCGTACCGGAGGAGGATGGCCGACGACTCTGGGGGGAGACCCAGAATCGAGGAGACCTCGGTGACCTGAATGTTCTGCTCGCGCTCGATGTCTCCGGGACTTAACACTTTCAAGTCGACCTCGTACGGCTTCCGGGAGGTGGCGATGATGTCCTTATCTTTGGAGAACCCGCCGTCGAAATCGTCACCGAAATCTGCCGCCACCAAACATGCATTAGTCCTGAAGCACGGTCATCATGTCTAAAACGGTAAGGGGAGCCCACCTTCTAGGCTATCGTCGTCGCTGTCCTGGGTATCCAGAAAGTCATCGTTGCTGGAGCCCACGCTCATGAAATCCTCGTCCGACTCCATACTGGTCGAGGCCGGGGTGACCAGATCGGTCACCTTCTTTTCCACGAGAGTAGCGGTCCGGTAATCGCCCGAAGTCACCGACGTCGCGCCGTCGTGATCGTGGTCGGGGTGGTTGTTGGGCGGCGAGGACGGGTCGGCGGAGGCTGGCCTGGTGGCGGCAGGCGAGCGGGCGACGGAAGCCTTGGTGGCGGGGGCAGTTGACTGGTCGCTTGCAATCGCCGCCTCGGCCGCCTTTCTCTTTCTCGTTAAAGGAGGCGTGATGATCGCGACGGTGCCTTGACACGGGGCAAGCGGGGAGATTCACACAACAGGAACCGAAAGGGGGAAGAGACAATACAGAAAGAAAGAAAGGGGGACGCCGAGAGTAGAGGTCGGTCTGGAGAAGTGACGTCGAGACCGTCTTTTTTTTCCGGGACGATTCCCAACACCGAACCAAGCTGACCAAGCAAGTGGTGGGGAAGCTTTAATACCTTGGTTTGTTTTCTTCCTTCCTTCGTTTAAAAGATCGAGGCTCCTTTTTTTGGGCTTTTTTTTTTTTTCTTAATGAAGAAAGAAGAAAAAAAAAAGGATAGTTTTACAGTGTTCTCTTTTCCGTCCTCTGACTTAAAGGCAGAAAGACTCAGAGAAAACTAGAGGTGGTGGGGAAGAAAACAAGGACAACGCAGAACTAGACAAGCAGAAAGAGCCTCTTAGCCGATCGTTGCAGAGATAGGTCGAGTCGGTGACATGTGGGCTGAGGTCGGAGCTTATCGATATCGAGTCCTCGAGCTCTGGGTGAGCCAAACGAGGGGTATAGAGAGTAGGACGATGGAAGAGTGGGGGAGGAAGGGAGATATGGAACGAGAGCCGTACATCAACCACAGTAATAATAACTACTAGTCATGCAGTATCTCGTAGATGGATGGATGCAAGGGTAGATCTGTTCGAAAACTAGGTATCAAGCCAAGATGTCAGAACCACTGGTGGGTAAGTGGACACCGAGACAAGAAAGAAGAAAGAGAGAGAAAGAGAGAAGAAAGAAGGACAGGGGAAAGAAAAGGACCCAGCTTGGCTGAGGCTGATCACTGACTGGGGAAAGGAAAGAAAACTGGACGTGTCAGTGGCGGTTGGGCAATTAACTAGTCCAGTAGTTAGTTGATGGACTGACTTTTTCTATCCCCGCAATAGTGACTGATGGACTGACTTATATTTAGTCTGTTTCAAGGTTGTCTACTTCTTCTTCTTCTTCTTCTTCTTCTTCTTTCTCTTTTCTGTTCTTGTCTCTGTCTGTTCGTATCGTGTGCTTCTCTATACAGAAACCAGTCGATATATGAAATAATCAATCTACCACTCAACAGGTACGAGAGGTACCTAGGTAGATGGTATGAACAGCAACGCGACCGCTGACCGTGCACGATGGTTGGCTCAAGTCAACGATGATGTCAGATGGATCATTCAGGACACAAGGTAGTCACACAGCAAACTCTAGACAGAAAAGATCACCAGGGTTAAAAAGGAGGGAAGAGTGGTAGGAGGAAAGAGGAAAAAAAGGATGTGTTTAAGAGAGATGAAGAAAGACGATAAATAGGTAGATAGGTAGACACCTGGTGGGTGAGGATACCAGGCAGCCAGGCACTGCCCGATCCTGCCTTGTTGACTCACGATCGACATATACTACCTAGTTACTACATACGACTACTTCTTCTGATGAAGATCAGGTATGTATGATTAAAGTAGAATGACTCATTTAGCATGGCTTTACAACTCCATCGATGTAGATGATAAGATTCTATTGGGCATACAGACATCATAACCTAATCACAGTGTTTTACTTCCTTTTACTCGTCATCACTCTCCTCCTCACTCCCACTCTCCTCCTCACTATCCTCCTCCTCCGCATTCGCCAACCACTCCACAAACTGCTGCGTCTGACTCCTCACCCTCTTCATCTCCTCACTCGCACTCGACCGCTCATCCACCCACCACTGCTCAAACGCCTCCTCCTCAACCATCTCCAACTCATACAGCTCCTTCGCCGCAAACAGCAACACCGTATCCCCCTTCGGCCGCTGCACCAGATCCTGCTGCAGCAACACCAGCAGATCCACCTGGTCGGGTTTCGCCCCCGTCGCCCGGTCGAACAGCGTCCGCTCCACGATCTCCCGGTACGGTCCGAAGATCGACCGCACGGCGTCCCCGGCGTGCTGGTTCTCTTCTTCCATCAGCTGCTGGATGCGTTTCATGAAGGCGGAGATCACCGCCCGTCGCACTTGGTTGTCGGAGGCGTTGGCGGTCATCCGCAGACTGACGAGCTCCAGGTTTACGACGTCGGGTGTTACGCCTTCGCGCAGACTGTCGTAGACGCTTGCGGCTGCGTCGTGCATGAAGTGGTCGCCTTCTTCGTCGTCTGATAGGGAGCTGTCGTAGCTGCCCGCTTGGGAGCCGCCGTAGCCGGAGACTTCCGAGGAGAGGGTGGAGATGGATTCTGTGGAGAGGGATAGGTTCGCCATGTTGTAGACTGTAGTCCGCGAGTTAGCTGTTTACTTCCTTTCCCTGCGATACCAAGCAACAAAGGTAAGATAAGAAGAGACATACCTAGTCCAGATGAAACAGTGCTCTCATCATCCTCATCATCCTCGTCCTCTTCGGGCACGTATTCGTACCCCATGCCGCCCTCACCCACGACCGCCGGCTCACTAGCCGGAACATGGCCATCCTCGCTCGCAGCGTTTGTAAGCCGTCTCCCCTCAGCGACAGTCACCCCGTCGCCGATCCTGACCCCGTACGAGAGCAGGGCGCCCGACTCGACCGTGCAGCCGTTGCCGACCACCACGCTGTCCGCGATAACAGCCCGGTGAACCGTCGAGCCGTCGCCGATAACGGCGCCGTCCCAGATATAAGCCCCGTCCAGAGTGACATTCTTGCCGATCTTGCAGTTCCGGCCGAGCACGGTGTTCTTGACGGTCGTCTTGTCCCCGATGCTCGTGCCCTGACCGATGACCGTGCGCCGGCCGACGACGCACGATCGCGCCAGCATCACCCCCTGCTCCTGGTACAGGTTGCCGGCGCGGAGATCGTAGCTGTGGCCCGGGAGCAGGTTGGTGTCCGGGCAGAGCGGGTACGCCCAGCGGGCGATGATGTCCCTGCTGACGGCGTCGTAGGCCTTGAGGTTGCGCACGCGGGCCGCGTAGTGGTCCTCCACGATGTGCGTGTGGATGGTCTTGCCGTTCAGCTCGTAGTCCTTCAGCACGCCGTACAGGAACTGCTTGCGCGGCGTCTGGTAGTCGAAGCTGTCGGACCACAGGCTCAGCACGTCCGGGGTGCAGATGTCGATGCTGCAGTCGATCAGGTCCTGGCGGATGTCGAGCTCCTGGTGCGTCTCGATGATCTCCGTGTCGATGTTCAGCCGCTTCGACTCGGGCGAGTGCCGGTCGATCTCCTCGTAGTGCAGGCAGCGGTCCTTGGTGGGGTCGATCACGAAGATGGGCATCTCCGACGACGACTTGGTGCGGTGGTTGCGGCCGGCTTCGCGCAGGATCATCGTCATGATGGCGTTCTTGTCGGCCGCGCGACGGGTGCGGTGCGCTGTCAGTGCGCCCTCGATGGGCAGATTGCTGATCACGTCTCCGCTGACGACGATGAAGTCGCCCGTGATGAGGTGTTTTCCGTCCAGGTCACGCATGACGTCTCCGACGGAGGTGGATGTTGATTTCAGGAAAGTCAACTTTGTGAATGGCGAAGACGACGCTCTCCATTTCGACGCACTGTAGCCGTCAGTATCTCCCTCTTCTTCTTCTTCTCCTCCTCCCCATATCCATCACATACTTGATATATTTCTCCAACTTATCCGAGTGCGCCCCGCCATACAAAAAGACCTCCTCAACACCAGCATTGGCGAGAAATTCAAACGTATATTCGAGCAACGGCGTATTCGCAAGCGGCAACAGACACTATATCCATCAGCAACCCGTATCCCACAAAGCCACGTAGGAGATAGAACACACCCTCGGCTGATCAAGCGTGAACGGCTCAAACCGCGTCTCAAAGGTATCAGCGAGGACCTAAAATCATCCCATCGTTAGCAAGTCACCCCGTCAAGCACACAACCCAACAAACACCCCCTAAGAAGAAGAACAACATACAACAGCCTGCAACGTCTCCTCTACCTCCTCCGTCGCATTTCCCCGCGGCTTCGACGAGCCTTTCCCTTTCGGAGCCATCTGCGTACTTTGAGGGGAGATCAACCACCCCACTTCAATCAACTTAAGAGTTGACAGGCGATTGATTCAGCAGCAAGTTAAACCCAAGAAGATTGAGTCAGTAGCAGTGGCAGCAGCAGTCAATTAAAAGAACAACCGCGCGCAGACCAGACAAAGAGAAAGAGCCAGACGCAACGAAATCCGATCAATGCTGCAAAAACTCCGCCAAGGCCGTCGGAGTCATAATTCCTCATCCCACTCCGTCCGCCATTTGTCCTGTTTTATCTGTTTGTCTGGTTTGCACTTTTCCACATGTATGCCCCAGGCATCAAATATTATCCACGTGATAAACAACACGTGACAATGCACCGCCCAACCCAACCTTATCAGCCCCGAAAAGTCCAGAACGATGGGTCCAAGGCCCAGGCCTGGCTGGACTGGGGCAGGGCAGGGATACATGGAACCTTCCTTAGGAAAACGAACATCCCTTGTTCAGGGACCGAATGGGGTCTAGAACACTTTATTCTGTTTGTTGTTCTTGTTATTTATACTTCACACCTTGAACGGTTTGTGGGGTGGTGAGACATGTTTACTTTTTTTATCATGGTGTTTTCTTGTTGATTTATACCCCCACCTTCACCTTGTAACTATAGGGGCTCGTCTTCTCCCACTTGGAGATGAATGCATGGATTATATTTAGATCGGATGGAGTTATATTTAGCTTTTGGGGTGAACTAATCGGTTCTAATGGGGCGAACGACTACCTGGTAAGACAAAGCAGTCGGAAGGAAAGACACTATTACATACTATTTTTCCTGAGTTGGAAGTTAACTCTGATGACTGGGTTACATTAGCGATAGAATCTAGGTACATGGTAAGGTTAGTAGACAGCTTTTCCCTTTTCCGGTTCCCAGGTAGGGACACCCATTCCTTCACTATAAAAGTCTCAAGGATCAATCTAGTCAGTACCCTCCCAGAGATAAGATAAGATATCAAGCAAAGCAAGACTCGCTAGCTCCCATCTCTCATCAGTAGTGAAATGGCATATAAACTCGATAGGAATCCACCCAAACCCCTCGCCCCGAATATAAGGATAGATGCAATCGCGGAAAACGCCCCCTTGAACGCCAGTTCCCCAGGAACACGCAGAGACAGGATCATAGAAAAGTGGGACGTCGTAATGGAAGGACGCAAATTCGTCAGAGTAGAGAAACAACGGCTAAGCAGGGGGGTGTGGATGTGGGAAGAACGGTCGTTGGCGGAGGAAGGTTGTGTTTGTGATGTGTGATGTGTGACGGATGGATCGGATGGAAGTTCCACCCCCTCGCAATGATGGAAGAGAAAACAATATTTGAAGAAAATCAGACCCTCAACCGGTTCGCGTCGCCGGGACGGGGTTGATCATGGGCTGTTGCGGCACGTACATGCGCGCCCGCTTGGCCAGGACGGGGTTCTCCGCCGCACTGGACATGTCGGATAATTGCCGTCGGGGAGGTGGCCGTGGGGCGGCTCCGGCCGGGATGGCCACCGGTGCAGTTTGGTATTGCACCCCGTTCTGGTCCACCGCATACGCGGCCGGGGCGGGGGTCGCCGGGACATACTGGGCAGGAACCTGCGGGATACTGGGGTTGACCGCCGCGGCGGTCGGCATGGGTTGGAACTGTCCCGGGGATTGCCAATTGCTCATGGACGCAGCGGGGGACTGGCCCGGGGAACTATCCTCCTTAACCGACTGGGCCGCCGAGCTCTGGGCCGCCATGGTCACGGCTGCAGCCGGCTGCGTGCCATCGACGGCCTGTGAGATCGTCTTCAGATGCACCAGATGCTTCTCGAGCATATCTAGAAGACTCTTCCGCGTGAACGGTTTCGGCAGTACGTCGTCCATGCCTACACGGGTTAGAAAAAAGGTCCCGGGTGCAACTGGCGAGGGGAAACATACCGTGTTGGAAGTACAGCTGGATATCATCACTGCGAATATTGGAGGTCATGGCGATGATGGGGGTTCGGTCAAATTGGCGGATCAGATGGCAGGCGGACACTCCGTCCAGATTCGGCATGATGATATCCATCAGGATCAAGTCGTATTTGGAGCCACCCTGAATTTTATTCACCGCCTCCAAACCATCGAGCTGGAAAGGGAGATCAGTCGAGATCAACAAACATACATAGACCGAATTAAACCTACCGCCGTGTCAATCACGCAGTTGAAGGAATACAAAAACTTCCCACCGATCTGGCGACAAGTCGTATCGTCTTCGACCAGTAGAATGTGGGGGCTGCGCATCCACCCCGGGTCGACGTGGCCGCTCTTTTTCCGATTGTCCGGGAACTGGCGTCGGGTGTCGTCGACCTCCGGCTTTGGGGGCATCGCGTAGGGGATGTTGTTCACATGCTCACTGTACATGGGGTCGATGCCGTTGGTCGCGCCGACGGGGTAGACCACCGGCTCGATCTCGCCGTTCATCTTGGGGTACGCGGCCATGGCTTGGGCTTGGTTGGTGGCGGGCACCGCGGTCGGCGGACGCACGATCCCGTTCCGTGGGGTGGGCTCGAGGCCGGGCGTCGTTGCCGGGACCACGGTGGGCTTGGTTTCGCCGGGCATCGTCTCGAGGCCGCCGGGGAGATTGAACTGAACCTCGGCGTTCATGTCGTTCAGCAACTTGGAGGCGTTCTGCAGGGGCGACGACGGCACATCGTCCATGGCCACTTGGGGGCTCATGCCTTGGCCCTGGGGTTGGAAGGGCGTGGCCTTGCTGTCCCGTCGCTGCCGGGCATCCACCGACAACAGGTAGGTCATCAACTGATGGATGACGTTCTCATGGTTGAGGACGGTCTTCTGAACGCGCATCACCTCCTGCAGGGTGAGCTGGTGGTCGACCGTCAGCTGCGCGTGGCGGTCGGAGAGGTGCTGGATTTGCTGCTGCTGGGCGACAATCTGCTGGTTCAACAGATCGAACTGCTGCGCTGGCACCGAATCCTCGTTGGTCTGCGCCTGCTTCCGGGGGGCAGGGGCCTTCCGTCGGATATTGTCGAGGGATTCCTTGCTATTTGCGCGGAACTCGGGGTGTTTAAATTCCCAGGCCTAGTGTCGCGCGGTCAGTTTTCCCCATCCCCACACGGCAGGGGGTGGGTTGGCACGCCTTACATTCTGCCCGTAGGGAGACTGTCCATTCTCCTCGTTGTTCTGTCTCACTTTGTGAAAATCGTATTTGTTCAACTGTCGCACGAAACTGGCAAAGTTGCTGTGTTTGAAATGTTTAGGGAGAATGGTCTTGGTGAATTTCTCGCACTGCCGCGACGGTAATCTATTAGTCTCGGGCGGGCGCTGTCACGGGAGGGTGGATTTTACCTCGAGCACCACGAAGCTATCACCTTCGTCACCCCACCGCACAATTTCTGCATAGGAGGGATCCTCCAGCATTCTGAATAGATCGCATCGTCAGTCACGCTAATACGGTCGACTTCTCCAACACTCAGATTTTTTCATTCCCTTTCTGTTTGGGGGGGGAAGGGGGGTATTCCCGCGTCGCCGCGACGGGCAGAGGTCACGGGAGGGGAGACAAAAGACCGGCAAAGTCGAGACTCACTTGTAGAGTTTGCGAACCTGACAAAAAACATAGCGTCAGTAGGGAAGAATGATAACATGATCATCATCAAGTAGTAAAGTAATCAAATGTAGCCATAGATGAGGAAGTGGAAGTGAAGGAAGGCCGACGTACAAAATCACTGGAGTTGCCCGAGGGGGCGGTGTTGGTCGAGGTCTGGCCACCCTCCATCGTGGGCTAGATGGGTCGCGACCGATCGAACAAGCAACGGGCTCAACAACGTCGCAGTCTGGACGGGAAGACGAAGAAACAAGGTTTACCACCAGGGAGAAAAGCTCCAAAGAAGAAGAAAAGAAGGTATTTAATGGAAGGAGGGAGAGAAAAAATAGGAAAATACAAGGAAATGGACCAGGAAGAAAAGAAAGAAAGAAAGAAAAGAGGGAAAGGAAAAAAGAAGAGGGAAAAAAAGAAAAAGAGGTAAGGATGAACCGGTCGGATAGAAGAAAATCAACTAAAATAGGAAAAACACAAAATGAAAGATAAAAAATGGAATAAAATAATAGAGTAGAATAGAATAAAATGAGATAAAATAAAATAAACAGATGAGAGAAGAGAATAGACTGGAGAGACAGAGACAAGAGAAAGAAACCAGAGAGAGAGAGACAGGAAAGAGGAGGAAAAACGGAGGAAACGGACGGTGACCAGTCAGAGTGTGGTTTGGCCAGGACCGAGTTAAGCGTGGTGGAGAGTTTGGAGTAATAATGAGAATCTAATTATCAAAATAATTAGATTAAATTATCATAATTAGAATTCTTGGGTTCATTCTTAGTCAATCCCCAGGTTCCTTTGTTAATAATAGTATCTTTGGTTGATCCCATTGAGGAGATGAGAGTATCTTCAGAGTGAGTCTGGTCTCAGAGAGTCAAGATTCTCAACAATGAGAACATGATCATCAGTATCATCAATCGAGTCAGACACAGGAAAAGAAGAGAAGAACAGCTCCAGACACCAGACAGTTAGACAGCCAGACAGCTCCAAGTGGGATGAATGAAAACCAACAATGGGTTAGAAATAATGACGATCGCGCCAGTTGCTTGCCTGATTCGGCCTAGTCCTTCTCTCTTCTTCGGTTCCCACGAGCCACATCGGCCTTGTCTGTCCCTCATCTCCTCTCTTTTCTCTCTCTCTCTTGAATGGAACTTCTAATGGAGTGACGACTGACTACATCTGGATTGAAGACTATTACTAACCGTGTCGGTGTCGGTGGTATCCCCACTTTCCTCGAATTTCCAGTTCAAGCAATGATCTTCCTTCTTCATCGACCAATCTAGTATTGATATCCTCCCGCTTTCTCTTGCCACCGCTCTAACCCTTAGGCGTCATTCTCGTGAGGAGGAGAGGGGAGAATGATGAGAATATTCGCACGAGGCCAAGGGAAAAGCAGGCCGAGACTGTCAGTGCGGTCCAGCTTGCAGACTACGAGAACATGCATGACGGGATGGAGGGGGGGCGAAAGAGTATGCAGCCGAGTTGGAGGGGCAGGCAATTGTTGCGCAATGATCATCCACCAACACTAAGGTCTGCTTGCCGATCCCACGACACATATGGTGCTTGCGTCTACAGGTTGATATCGGTGGGTGCACAGACATCATCCTGCTATCAGGATGACTTCCTGGACCTATCGACTGAGTTAGTTGATTTCGAATGTCCGTCATCCTGAGAAAGTCGTCGGAAAACGGGGCGGACGATTCATCCCGTTGTGCGGATGATGGTTATTACAAGGACTCCACTGCTAATGACCCGTTGGTCCCCTACTAAACTCTTTCCGGCACCGGATGCAGATCCTCTTTTTGACAACCGAGAGAGTCTGGTTCCAGTATGACACTGACAGATGAATTCCTCCTATGTATAATGGATGTCTTTCCTCTGTCTTCTCCTATCTGTCCTGTCTTGTCGGTTGGAATCAACATCTCGTGCCAATAACGGATATGCAATATAGGGGCCCGATCGCAGAGTGGAGAAGCTCGTTCGATGGCCGTTGTCCATGCATTCAATCAGATCCTCCGATTCCTAGTCAGGCTTCAGAATCCTTACCCGCCCGATCGCAATATAGATTAACGGCCGTGGGAGAGGGTCGGGAAGCCATCTCCGGACTAGACAGGGGTATCATGGACAGGGTTGAGCAATACTACTAGTACTCTTGGACACCGTCTGCCTGACCGTTCTTAATAGGCCTCAAACATCTGTTGATTCCTTTCATTATTCTACCAGATAGTACGGAATAAGTCTTATTGTATTTTGGGGCCAATATCCCATCCATCAACGATCGATCACATAGTTGCCTTCATCTTATACGCTCCAATGTGTTTGTTGTGTTAAATATACTCCCCAAGTAGGTCTGCCAGTAATTTACTCTAGTTGTATGGTTGGTACCAGGCCAGCTGACTAACCAACCACCCCAATGACGAAATAACCGCGCCCTGTCTCATCAGGAACCTCTTCAGCTCTGTCAACATCGTCCCTCCCACCTCTTCATACCTATCCCCAATTCAACCCAATCAATTCAACCTACATCAATCAATTCGATTCAATCTATCAAACACTTAAATCACAATGTTCGCCGCCCGCCGCCTGACAAACACCCTCCCCCGCGCCCTGTCGCAGCGCACCGCCCTCTTCCATAACACCGCCCCGGCCTTTGTTCAAAAGGGCGATGCCATTCCCAACCTGGACGTCCTGGTCGAGAACTCTCCTGGTAACAAGGTGAACTTGGCTAAGGAGCTGAAGGGGAAGGGTGTTATTATCGGTGTTCCTGCTGCGTTTAGTATGTTTTTACCAGATACCTTCTACCTTGTTATTTACCCACCTACCTACCAACCTAGCTAGCTAGCTAGCTAAATAGGTAGCCATTGGGCGCTACAAAACAAACCGGGGATATAATACTAACGAGTGAACAACTAGGCCCTGCCTGCTCCAGCTCCCACGTCCCTGGCTACATCAACCACCCCAAGCTGAAGGAAGCCGGTCAGGTTTTCGTCGTCGCTGTGAACGATCCTTTTGTGTATGTCTCCACCTATCCGCCGCTCGTTCCGTGAAAACGAAGAAAGAAGAAATGAAGAAGAAAAAAAGCTAACACAACCAACCCAACAGCACCAAAGCCTGGGCCACCGCCCTCGACCCCACCGGCAAGAGCGGCGTACGCATCCCCCTCACTTCCCCGTCTCCCAGCCAGGTTCAAACTCCGCATGCGCATAAAACTAACTCCATGATCAAATGATGTAGATCCGCTTCCTCGGCGACCCCACCGCCAAATTCTCCGAAGCCCTCGACGTCCTCTTCGACAGCGCCTCCATCTTCGGTAACTCCCGCAGCAAGCGCTATGCGCTGCTCGTTGAAGACGGCAAGGTTAAGGAGGCGTTTGTGGAGCCTGATAATGCTGGGTTGAATGGTTTGTTTTTCTTTTCTTTTTCTCTTCCCTTTTCCTTATTAATGTTTGCGAATGCTGATTGTGTTGTGTAGTCTCTGCTGCGGAGAAGGTGTTGGAGTCGATCTAATCCCGGATAGATGGATTTGACGCAGTGATATAGACGGTGCTACTGCTGTGTAGTAGGTAGTATCGATATAAAATAGGTAGCTATAATGTAAATGTAGTCTGTATGACCGTTCCTGTATAAGAAGGAGAATAGTCATATTTATGTCCGGATAGATCCCCGTTTGTGCATTGTTGAGGGTTTCATAGTTACAAACCCAGAGACTAATTAGTAGATGTTGATATATGCAAAGAATAAAACAAAAATAATAAAGAAACAACAACAAAGAAAGAAAAAAAAAACCTAACTCAACAACACCCTTATCTCCCCCGTCGTCCTCGGGAAAAGTCGTCTCAACCCACCACTCTTACCCCCTTCCTCTGCCTCATCCTCCTCCCCCCCTTCCACCTTCTCCTTCTCCTCACCCGCTCCCTTCTCCCCACCCTCACCATCATTCTCATCAACAACAACCTTGGAAATATCCACCTTCGCGTGCGCCTCATCCGCCCCGATAATCATACCCTCCACGAACTCGAAATCGCGACAGAACGCCTCGACAGCCTCCTCCGTGACGCTCTTGACGAACGCCGCGCTGCGCACCCTTTTCAGGTAATCCGTGGCGTCCATCAGCGCCGACGAGAGGAAGTCGTCGAGTTGTTGGCTGGTTGCGAGGAGGGATTCTGGTTGGAAGGCGGGGAGGGAGGCGATGTCTGCTATTTCGGGGGGGTGTTGCTGTTGATTTTGGGTTTGGGGGTCGGGTGCGTCCTGGGGCGAGGGTTTTGAGGATGTTGAGGGAGAGAATGGTTCGAGGGCTGTGAGGAGGGCTCTGAGGCCTGAGGCGTCGAGGAGGTGGTTGTGTTGGATGGAGAGGAGGTCGACGCGGAGGGAGGAGAGCGCTGTGGAGAGCGGGGCTAGGTGCGTTGAGCTCGCGAAGGGGTACTCTGAGACGGTGGAGCGCGCGGCGAGGTGGATGTTTGTGAGGTAGATTGCGCGGGCGGTTGCATCGGGGAGTTCGTCTGCGGAGGACTTGGCGAGGTCGAGGATGGGGTCGAGTGCGGCGCAGAGGATGGGCGTGAAGCGGTTGGCGCCGTCGGGGGAGGTGGACTCGAGCTCGTCGGCGCCGAAGGAGGCCTCGTGGGTTTTGGCGAGGGAGGTGAGGACTTCGAGGGCGTCGAGCAGGAACTGTGGGGCTGAGAGGTCTGCTGCGGGGACTAGGGCTGCGTGGTCGGTGGAGAGGGCGCGCACTGCGTCTTGCATGATCGTTTTGAAGTGGTTGAGGGTGAACTCCTCGAGGGTCTGGAGCAGCTCTGCGAGGTTGGACTTGGGGCCCAGCAGCTTGGTGAAGGTCGTCTGGTAGAAGGACAGGATGTTGGCGACCTTGTAGCAGGTGACTGGGTCATCGTGGCCTTTGATGACTAGTTCAACTCGCTGCCGCAGGGAGCGGGACACGCCGGTGAGGTCGCGGTTGACGAGGTCGCTGAGAGCCTTGGTCCCGTTGAACGTAATCTCCTCGTCTTCATCGATCCGCGCCCAGGGCTCACTGCTCAGTCCGAGCTGGATGCCCTTGGCCAGTTCCTCACCGTCCTCGACAAAGAGGGACTCCAGCGCTTCGCGCTCCGACACCGTGGTCGAGTGGACCCACGCCAGCATGTCGCCGATATACCGCAAGGGGTCGTGGGCGGAGAACTCGATCGGTTTGACGTTGCGATCGCCCCCGGCACCAGAGACCGCATCCGTAAGTGCGCTGTGGAAAGCATCCGAGAGTACGTAATCGCGAGCTTCGGCGAAGAAGTCCAGGCAGCTGTGGAAGAGACTGGGCCGCTCGGCCAGCACGCGCAGGGCCCGTCGAATCGAGCGGCTGATTCGGGGATCCTCGAGGTTCAGATCCTTGAATTCCTTCTGAATCCAGCGGTACAGCTTTTGGTAGGCCGAATTGAGATTCCGGGTGCTCCTCTCCATCAGCTCCAGTCCGAGTCGCTGGTTTTCCCCGCCCAGCAGCACTTCGCAGTCCTTGTGTACCTGCTTGACGTGGGCAAGCACGGTAAAAAAGTCCTCGGTGACCGGTTCTTCGGCGGCGGTCAGGATCAACAGCTCCTCGTCGGAGATAATAAAGTGTTTCGCGAACGCCTCCAGGAGTTGCTGCTTGGTTTCGGCCTCCTTCCGGTGGTTCATCAGCGCGGACGCTTCCTCGAGGACGGGCATCGTGTCCTGTCTCGCCAGAACGATATGCTTCCGCATTTCATCGCACGTCTGGTTCAGACTCGAGATAACCGTTCCGATCCGTTTAAGTTGCTGTATATACCACGTGGGCCCGACGGTCAGCTTACACGCTACCCCGAGTCCAGCAACTGCTTTCGACACCGGCGCATCTCACCTCTGCAACCTTCCCGAAATCCCGCACGATCTCCGCATTACTGTCGACCACTTCCTTCTGCACGTCCAGTCGCAATTGTCTGCGCACTTCCGCCGTATTGTGAATCCCTCGCAGGCTGAGTGTCTCCAGCGCATCGCGGATGTCCGAGTCGGCGTACGACGCCGACAGCACGCTGGTCAGTCGGTTTGACAGGGCATTGGAGCGTTGTTGGACGGGGGGCGAAAGCGGGGAGGGTGCGGGAGAAGGTGTTCTGGTAGATACATGGCTAGAATTGGCCCCTAGCTGGGAAGAGAAATAACTAGCCATGGTGGTGGCGCGGTGATGGTGGTTGCGATGAGGCAGATCGACGCGTGGCCGGAAGAAAGATGGACGAAGGCGGAGCCGGGAGAAAACCGCCCAGGGGCTTTTCCCCGATCCGGCATCTTATTTATCTATCCTAACACATCGTCTTGCTACGTCGTGTACGCTAAGGATTAAAGTCCTGATTATGATCGCTGCTTTGTCGGGTTTTTAGAAATAAAATTATCTCATTCCATTCGCCCAGTTACTGCTACAGTCACCATGGACAGCCCCCTCCTCTCCCCCGCAAAAGCCCGCCAAGCGGCCATCCAGGCCAAAGACTGGGCGTACGTGAACGCATGGTTGAATCGCCAGTATTCCCCGAATCCTGTCCCACCCTTCGAGCGAAACGAAAACACTCTACGAACCTTGCTAGCGCTGGCAGCTGCCAACGACGCCGCGGACGACGAAGCCACCCTCCTCCACCAGGCACGCGAGCAAACGGTCGAGTCCTTCAAGGCGCGCGAACACCAGCTGGTCAAGCAGAAAGAAGAAATACTAGACACGGTAGAGCTGTGTCTCGACGACAATGCGCAGCGAAGCCTTGACGACATCGCCGAAACGGCCGTGAATTTGAATGCCCTCGGCACGGAGACGACCGACCTCAGTCAATCCGTCATCGAACTCACTAAGGAGGAGTTCGCGACCCGAGAACAACTGTCTCGAGTGGAAACCTTGCGCAATCATCTGGAGAGGGAGCTGGAAATGCTCCGGGAACAACTCGATGATCTACACTCCAACCCGGCCTACGAAGCGGCCGCCGATCTGCCGGCGCTGACGGCGGAGTGGACGAGAAGCACGAAGTTGTTGGTTGCCAAGGTCAACGAGTATCAAGACAAGTATACGTCTTTGGAAAGGAATAGGCAGAAAGGACCGACTCTTCAGGAGATAGTCGCGGAAGAAGAACACTGTACGAGGCTTATCGACGCTACGCGGAGACTGGAATCCCAAGTCCGGATGTTCCATGACCTCCCCAAAGACATCCGGGGTGCTCGTGCCAAATACAAGGAGCTGGAACTGGAACTGGGCAACCTCACGCAGGAACGAGATTCCATGTTCGAGAATCTTGTGGATGGATAATTTGAAATATTACGTAGAAGTACACATAGGTATTGAACAGGTAAAAGGGTTTAAAAGGTTTAAAACAGTATATCATTCACATTCCACAAGAACTAGCTCAACTAAATTACAGTGGGCAGTGCGATCATATCATAACTCGTAAGGGTATTGTGATAAGTCCGCCATTGAGCATGCAACTAGACCTGAGCACAGGACTTAGTTGCCCATGCCGAGGGCATTCTTGACCTTGTCACCACTGCAATAGGTTAGCAACTCGCTCAGGCATCTTGCGCGGGAAGGGTCGGCTCTTACATGGAGTTCGTGGCTCCGCCGTGAGACTCGTTGTCATGAGCACGCTGGGCCTTGTCGAAGGCCTGCTGCCCGGTGGACTTGCTGTCATCAGACTGGCCACCGCGGGCGACGCGATCGGTGGTATCGGTGAAGGTTTCCTTGACCTTGTCCTGGGTGGACTTGGTGCTGTCGGGAGTGATCTCCTCCTTGGCCTCTGCGTACGTCGTTAGATTCATGTTGAGGGATTGACTGAGTCGGAGGGTAACGTACTCTGAGTGAAATCCTTGCGGCCGGTGTCAGACATGTTGATTGTGTAGGTTGTTTGAGAGTCTTGAAATGACTTGTTGAATGGTTTTGTGGAGGAGTGTCTTGAGAGTTTGCGATTGAGAATGCAGTTGGATGTGTTGGAATGGAGAGCAATCGAGGTCGAAGAAACAGCGACCTTATATAGCCTTCGAGTTCCCTCCATCCACGTTATCATCATCTTGTTCCCATGGTTATGACGTCGGTCATTTCCTTTCCACGGTGATAACCTTGAATGTGTATACACCCCATAAGGGTAAAACCAGGCCAACGGAAGGCAACCCAGCGAATCAAAGCCAGTTACTACAAGTCCATCGTCAGGGTGACCTCAGAGGAGCTACTGAAAGCAGGGGATCTGGAATTTGGACCATGACGTCGGCGTGACAGATGACGGCTTGGACTGGAATAATCTGGAATATGGTCGACTGGGATCCAAGGATGGCGCAGGGCAATGATGTCATTCGAATTACCCTGGCATTGCTCCGATATGGCAGGCGGTAGCTTCTGGCAGATCATGTGCATATCACGTGCAGGTCATGATGAACTAGTCCGTTTCGAGTAAGATTGGTTGGCTGTATAAAGCAGGCGGTGTCTGTGGGCAGTATACCGCCAGTTGTCCCGCCACGAAGTCAGGCAGTCATGCTCCATTGCAACTCACCATCTCTTCGTGTGGCATCAAAAAACCTGGTCGTTGACCATCATGTTGATCAGCGTCTGCGATTTTTTTATATTATCTCTTTGTTCTTTTGCTACCGTTATTTCATAATCGTTCTTTGTGTCTTGATCCGTTACCATCCGTGGTCGGCTTAGGCGCCGATCTACTATCTAGCAACCACTGCGTTATCACCGAAGCAACACGGCCCCATTTGATCGAGATCGCTATCAATGCCCTCGTCGAATCCCCCACCTTCGAACTGGGATTTCACCCCGGTGATTAACCTCCTCCGTTCGCCTACGTACAGCGGTGGTGACCAGGCGGGATCTTCCCGCCACTCTGATCCTCTCGCCACCCCGGCTGGCGAAGAGACTGCCGAACATGCTACCAGCCCTAGTGTCTCGGTGCCCAGCATAGACAGGGCCGCGGGGGACAGCTCTGCACCCCAACTGGGTGACTTTGGGTCTCTCTGGGGTCTTCTCGGAAATGCTTCACCGCCGACTGGTCGCAGCGATGCTCGAGTCGAATCTCACCCAGAAGCCCGAGTGCAGGTCACTCAACAACCTGCGGAGCAGGTCAAACGAGTCGAGATACTCCAGCGGCCTTACAACAAGAGCAAGGGCGGTAGCCCACCGACTCCCCTGAAAATCCTCAAACGTCCCTCGAACAACAGCAACAACAATAACAATAATGGCACCGCCAATAATGACGAAAAGGCCCGTGCGACCCCCGCCAAGCCCATTCCTATTCCCAAGAGCATTCCGAAAACACCGCAAGTGGTATCCCAACGCAAGCCGTTTGGAACCGCTCAACATCCGGGCCGAGCCTGCTACGACCCAAGCTCGTCCGAGAGCAATGCAGAAGGGGAGTCAGATGGCGTCTTTGACACGCCATTGAACAAAAGCCGTGCTTTTTCTATGGTTCCTCCCCAGGTGGGTGCAACCGCAGCCACTTCTGAGCCAACCGAGACTCCGCCGTCTTCCTTCGACGAGCTGGACGGGGCCCTTACCCCCAAAGCCCTCAATCAACCACCCAGAAATGGGTCCACACCGGCACTGCCTACCTCCCGCAAATCGGCCAAAGAGCGACAAGTCAGCCTCCTGACCAAGCTCATGACGAATTTTCCTGACTATGCCGAAACCGTAGCCCAAATGGGGCAGCCGACGCAGTCCCAAGCGGAGGCCGTCCGCTCGCGCCCGATCCACGTTTTTGTTGACATGTCTAATGTAAGTTCTTCTACGACCCCGATCGGTCTTGCACTCACTAACGCCCGGAACAGATTATGGTTGGGTTCCACGACGCCGTAAAGGTGTCGCGAAACATCGCCATCACAACGAGAATCCGTCGACTCCCTCTCTCGTTTAAAAATTTCTCTCTCATTCTTGAGCGGGGCCGGCCCATCGCCAAACGGGTCCTTGTTGGCTCGGATCGCTTCGCGGCGATCAACGAAGGCGAACGCCTCGGCTACGAGGCCAACATTCTGGACCGCGTCCACAAGGTCAAACACCTGACGGCCCGGCAGCAGCGGTTCCGCAAGAACCCGCCTGCGCGGGCCGGCTTGCACGATGCCGCCGGTGGCAGCGGATCTGAAACGAACGATGCCCCGGACGGTAGCGGCGGCGAGCGGTGGGTCGAGCAGGGCGTGGACGAAATTCTGCACCTGAAGATCCTAGAGAGCCTGCTGGACACGGACGACCCGGCGACGATCGTGCTGGCCACGGGCGATGCAGCCGAGGCGGAGTTTTCCGGCGGGTTCATGAAAATGGTGGAGCGCGCGTTACGGCGCGGGTGGAACGTCGAGCTGGTCAGCTTCTCCAAGGTGACAAGCAATGCATATCGCCGGAAGGAATTCCGGGCGAAATGGCGGGATCAGTTCCAGGTTATGGCGTTGGATGGGTATATTGAGGAATTGTTGATGTGATGTTGATCATCATGCATGATTATGCACAAGCTTTAGAGCGGGGACAACACATTATAAGACTGGATCTACATCTGACGGTGTACATAGCCGGATGATGCACGAATACTCTAGGATATATTTTCATAGAACCACGATAAACTCAACATCCCGTTCAATCATCAGTAGTGAGTGCATCGTAAATTGGAGAATACAAATTCTTAGACCCGCCATGTTGACGGCTCCCCTAATACGGTTAGCGTATCGCAAGATCACGTTCCGATAGGCGATAACGACCCCGCCATAAGATTTACGCTCATCGCAAAGCTGCATCATCTTCTGTCTCTCTCTCTACTTCTCATTTTCCTCACTCGGACCTGTCAATCAGCTTTCTTCGCAGTTCCGAACATCCTCTCTGCTTCACCACTCAAAAACACCCCTCCAACCAATCCCTCACCATGGCCACCTTCACCGAACAAGCTTACTACGGAGGAGCCATCAAGGGCATCATCCCGCAAGGCTGGATGGACTCCAGGTGAGTCACGCCCCAGACGCGTCGCTACACGCTCATACACTGTCAGAGAGAAAAATAAAATAAAATAAACTAACATACAAACAATAAAAAAAGCACATTCCGCGAAGTCCCCGACCACCAAGAAATCTTCCTCTCCCCCACAACCCTCTCCTCCCAAATCGTCGAGCTCAACAGCCGCGTCTCCCCCGACGAAACCCTCGCCCACTCCACCAACACTACCCCCGACCTCGCCGCCGCCCTCTACCACATCCACGACGTCTGCGACAACGAAGACACCCTCGAGATCACCCAATCCCCTCACCCGGTGACCATGGCGCGCATGCGCTCCGTCCCAGGCGTGACGGCCTATCGCGGCGAGGCGACCATTACCTCCCGCAATAGCGGCAGTGACCGCAACCGCGGCCGAGACGGGTCGGTTGGGGGCGCGGCGGCGGGGTCGAGTGCGGAGGGCGCGCTGACGACGCTGACGAGTTGCTTCTTTTTGTTGGTGAGGCTGGCGGCGCAGGAGACGGATCTGTTGGTGTTTGTCAATGTGCCGAGGAAGGAGTTTGAGGCTGCGAGGGATGAGGTGGGCTTGGGGCGGGAGGAGGAGCTGGCGAGGGGCATTGTGGGGGAGTTGGTGGAGAGGTTGGAGGTTGTTGATTGGGGGTTGTTTGTTTGATTTTCTACTCCCTTTTTGGGGGTTGCATATTTGGTTTTGCTTTTGGGATGGCTGGTTTACTTGTGGATGACAGCTTATGGATGGATTGTCAGCTGATGGGCGTTGTATAGCTATGGAAAGGGAATGAGCGAGATGGTGGAATATGCACGATCTGCTGGACTGGGAATTCGTCTTCAGGAAGACATTATATATAGCATAGCACTTAGATAGATAGGTACATAGATTAATCAACACATATCCACAGACTATCTCTCATTCAAACCTAGTCCCTAATTTGTCAGACTATATATTTCCGGCACTTAGGCATAGATGTATATTCAATTAGATAGATGGATATATACTCCCCTAGGCTATGGGGGTAGGTCCGTGAGTCACGCGGGTCTCCCTTATGCTACTTGTAAGTCACAAACAAGCAAAAGAGAGAGAAAAGATAGACAAGGTTGAATACTATGGAGCAAATGGATATTAAACTCCACTTGAATCACATATAGGGGATTTGTTAATGTGAGCATAGTGGTCTCTTATATAAAGAGACCGATAGGAACCCTATCAACGAAATATCAATTTGGCTTGATAGATATCCCAAACACGTCGACAATTTAAACCAGGCTAGATGCTAAACAACAACGCTACCTAACACCAAAAACATACAAATAGCCAAGCAACCAAACGGCAAAAGAACCAAGAAAGAAAAAAGATAAAATCAACTCCGTTCCTCCAACTCCATCCCAAACAGCTTCTGTGGAAGCGCCGGCATCTTCTTCCTCGGCGACACATTGCGCGGCTTAGGCTTAATCTGCTGCAGCGAGCCCTTGCAGAGACCGCAGCGGGAGCGCGCAGGGTTAATACTCTTGGAGTGGCGCCCGTAGTTCTGGCTGCAGTCGACGCAGCTCCACACGTACTTGTAGTCGATCTTGTAGCTGTGCTTGGTGGTGACTTCGACGCGGCCGCCGCCGTAGACGGGGTGGTCGTGGAGGGCGTTCTTGCAGCGTCGGCCCCACTGCTTGAAGCTCTCGCCGTGCGGGTTGTTGTGGATGTTGGAGATCATGAAGTTCGCGAGGTGGCAGTATTCGTGCGCGATGGTGTTGATCAGGCGGTGTTCGTTGTCGATGATGCGCTCGGCGAGCTCGATTCCTGCGGTGTGTTTTGCCGTTGCGTCTTGCGTTGCGTCTGTGCTTGAGGAGAGGGAGCTTTTCTTTCTCTCGCGCCGCCAGCTGGCTCGCCCCGCGGTTGTCTGGAGTGTCTTGCTCCAGGTGATGCGTATGCCGCCGGTTGCGCTGGCCATTCGCTGTAGGCGGCCGTCTGTGACGAGATCGTCGAGCGTCTGCAGGAAGTGCTCCGCGACACTGGCTTTCCTGTCGTCGAAATCCTTCTTGGCTGCTGCTACGGCCTTGCGCTGGGCGACTTCGGCTTTCTTTAGGGCGGTTTTGCTGGGCGTGCGTGACTCTTTGTTGGTGGTGGTGATGGGGCGACTGCTGTGCGGCATGATGTCCATATCGGCCTCGGGGTCAGACTCGTCGAACTCTTCGAGCAGCTTGTTTGCTTTGCGTGGAGAGTGCTGGTCGACCCAGTCGTTGGTGATCTGCTCGCTCCAGAAGGCGTCAACGCTCTCACGGAAGGGCGTCGGTGGGACGGCGACTCTTTCTTTGGTCGGGGACCGGAGACCCTTCTTGGATGGGCTGGATGGGGGGGTCTCCAGCACGGGCTGCATTGGTTCTTTTGGCTTCTGCAGTGGAGACTCAGGCTCTACCGCTGTGCTGGGAAATTGTCAGTATTGAGTGGGCTTCCAAATCTTGGGCTGGGGGGTACGAACAGGAACAAGTCCTTTTGTAGCTGGGATGAGGGGTCATCGTCCTCCAGCTCCCGCTGTAACTGGAGTGAGGTGTCGTCATTATCATCTAGGCTCAGACAATTCACTCTGTCCGAGAGACTGGTATTTTTTTGAAACAGGCGTCGAGGGGTGACACCCGTCTGTGGTGGGGGCAGAGTGAATGCAGATGGCAGGGAAGGCTCCAGCTGCAGATCTTGCTTTTGTGGTGAATTCACCAACGCCTTCATAATCTCCGCCTCCGGGTTCGGACGCCTCCCCCTCACCAGTTTGCGCCGGGGCTGCGGCGGCGTGGGCGCTTTAGGGCTGTCTTCTTCCGCTGTCTCGCCATCTGAGCTGCCGTGATAGCTAGGCTCGTCGTCATCACTGACGATGAAGTCATCGAGCGAATCCGAGCCGCTATCATCGTCCTCTGACTGCTGTCGGTATCCCAAGAACCGGGAGTTACCTCTGCCCGCAGCGGAGGCATTTCTTCTGACCGGTGAGCGCTGAGCAGAAGCACCCGATGAGCTCCGGCTCAAACTTGGCGCATCCACCTGTGCCTCCTCTGCCTCCTCAACGGGGTCATTCTCTTTATCGTGGTCGTACATCTCCGACTTAGGTGTGGGCCGGCTGCGCGGTGGCTGTTGGTGTCGGCGGAGGAGGGAGTTGACGCGGGACAGCTTCAGCGGGTCCGAGGTCTTATTATCAGAGGATGTTCGAGAGGAGCTGCTGGTCCCCTCCGTATCACTGGATGCGTCGTGTTCGGAGAAGATGTCAAACGAGGTGCTTGACACCGTGCCGCTGCGTTGATGGCGGCTGCGCCCGCTGGACGCTGGTTTGTCTGCGGTTCGAACAGACTTGCTGCGAGTCACTGACTCTTTAGGCACTGGGCGTGTGTCTTCGTTTTTGGTATGCAGGTGTGTCTTGGGCCGGCTCTCGCCGGAGCTTCGAGTACTGAGGCGGGCCATGGTGGTTCGCGGGGATATGCCCGGGCAGTGTGAAGGATACTAGATGTTAGTAAATGCTCAGGTCGGAAGGTATATGGGTGTAAAGATATTCCCAGAGTAGCGAGGTACGGGACAGTCTTGAGATATGGAATTAGGAGTAAATGGCTGCATGATGTTCGTGATGAAAGTGAAGATGAAAGAGAGATGGTTGGCAGGGCAACAGGGGTCTCCACTGATTGGCAGTGATATATCACAGATGCCTGTTTTATTTCCAAGACACGCTTAAATTTGAGCCATCTACATAGTTAGTAACTAATAAGACACAGGCAGTATTACTAGAAATATGAATACAAGTCAATCAATCACAAAAATAAACCAAAATTCATTTTGCAACCAAGAAAAACAAAGACAAAAAAAAATTTATGTCAGGCCCGAGCCGCGGATCGAACGCGGGACCTCTCGCAGATATGCTTGGGGTTTAAATCCCTAAGCGAGAATCATACCACTAGACCACCCGGGCTAACTGATGGAAGAGGCTTTCCTATCAAATTATAGGATCCTGTGTGCCTCTTGGAGTAAATTCTGCTGCCTGTTACTTCATCAATCACTGCGCTGTTATATTTGTTGGTGGATTGTTCTCAGTATATCATTTTATCTCATGTTATTCATATGCGTATCTAGTATGTGTTATTAGGACCCTGGTCAAAAAGTTATATATGAATTTTTGGTAATATATATCCATCCAATGTATGTCAATGGCATACAGCATTGGTATATATCTGAGACAGGACCGGCCATCCCCTACTACATGGGAAACACCAATCTCTAGATACATCATAGCCCACGACAACGAGAACACAGTCCCAAAGACAAGTCATACAAGATACCAATAAAACCATGTGCATATGGATACCACTCCCCCCACCACCTTCCACAAAAGTATACGCACATACACTCAGAGAGCACGGTAGGTAACGAGTCAGTCAGCTGAAAATATCCTTCTCTCCCACGAAGCCACCGTTGTACAAGTGTAGCCTAGAAACTGTAAATCACACATGCCACACGTATTTATTACGAATTGTCAGAGCGGGTTGTAAATCTGTGGCATGTGACGGTGCGAGTATCTGTGTCATGGAGGTCTTACCATCTACACTCGTGATAGAATGGCCGTCGTATTCGTATTGTAGGAAGACATTCGGGGGTTTCAGGGTGCCGTACCAGTGCCAGGAAGTCAATTACAATATAGTACCACCTACAGAGATAGCCAGGGCGATAGATATGCAGAAGTCAAACAAAGAAGAGCATTTCTATTTCTATCAAACGCCGCGCAGGCTAGGATCAAATACATACAAATCAACTAAGATTAAGAAATCAAGAGAATATAGATAGATAGTTAGATAGATAGATCGATTACCGTGTAGTCTCTACCACAACCGCGGGGGAGAGGTCTTGACATGCATTGTACGCGGAGTTGGAAACGGAATAATGAAAACCAGGTTGAGCTAAAGCGGAGCAATCACAGGAGAAACAAGTTTCCTGCTGGTGTAGACCACATCTCTAATTAAACGTGCGTGAAAAGTGGGGGAAGAAGAGAGAAAGGATGAAAAAGTCGGATAAAAAAAAAGCCGTTTACAGGAGGATCATGCCCGCACCGGCGACCATGGCGGTGACGACGTAGGCACCGATGTGGACGAAGCCGACGTTGACGCTGCTGGGGGCAACGACGAAGGCGGCGCCCTCGGAGCCAGAGGCGGAGGCCTCGGAGCCCTCGGCGTCGGAACCGCTGGCGCCGGACTTGATGGTGCCGGTGCCCTTGGGGCCGGCCTCTTTGAGGAGGGAGCCGCAGGTGCCGCTGGGGTCCTTGGCGGACTTGGTCTCGGCGGCGCCGTTGAAGTCACAGGCCTTTTCGCCGTTGCCCTGAGCCTTCTGCTGCTCGTAGTACCGGTTCATGGCGAAGGACAGCTGCTGCTTGGTCTCGCAGACCGAGTAGGCGCCGTACTCGCCCTTGGTGGCGTTGCCGTTGATGCCGTCACAGGCGCCGTCGTAGCCGCAGACGGTGCCGAAGATCTTGTCCAGCTTCTTGTCCTCGATGTCGTCCTTCAGGGCGCAGCTCAGGCTTTCCTCCATGCAGGAGCAGAGATCCTTGTTGGGGGAAGGAGGCAGAGGGCTGGAGGTCGCGAGCCACTTGTTGTTGACCTCGGGGCACTTCTGGAGGGCGGTGTTGGTGGGCTTGTACTCATCCATCTTGGTACCGGAGGGAGTGGCCTTGGCGAGCTGCTTGGAGAGGTAGCTGTAGTCCTCACGAGGCTTGGCCTTGCCGTCCTCGACCTTAACCAGACCTGCCGACAGAGTTAGAACGATTGTCTGCAACACCGCAAGGATAAAGGATAATGGTTAGAACATACCGTAGTCGTTGTCCTCCTGGAAGTACATGTAGACGATACCGCCGGACCAGACGTTGGACATCTGGGGACCGTACAGGGCCTCAACCTCGGAGAACTTGCGGGGCTTGACGGCGTTGCAGCCGTACTCGGCGAAGAAGACAGGAACGTTGTAGTCCTTGAACTCCTTGGTGCGCACGTCAAAGCCAGACTTCTTGAAGCTGGAGTCACCGCACCACGAGTAGATGTTGTAGCCCCAGAAATCGATGCTCTCGTCCTCGTCCTCGCAGTTGAAGTAGTCGGCCATGTCGTTACGGATGTCAGAGTCATCGCTGGTGGCGTAACCAACACCCATGGGGCGGTAGTCCTTAGACTTGATGTAGGCCTTCATGTCACGCACAGCGGCCTTGACGTAGGCGCTGGCGTCCGTGGTCTTCTTGTTGTTGGAGACCTCGTTACCGGCGAAGAAACCGATGACGTTACTGTACTGGGCCAGCTCGTCCACGACCGAGGTGTAACGCTGGTAGAGGTCGTTGTCCCACTTGGCGTCCTTGCGGTTGATAGACTCGCCGGGCGAGGACAGATCGGAAATGACGTAGATGCCGGCCTTGGTCAGAAGATCCATGCACTCCTTGTGGTCCTTCTTAGGGTCAATCGCGTACACGCGGATGGCGTTGGCACCGAGCTTCTCAAGCATGGGGACATCACGCTTGCAGGACTCGGCGTCGGCCAGAGGATCCTTGTAACTATTAGGCCCGCCGCTAGTCGACTCCTCTGCTAAAGGTCAGTGTCCAATTCCTGAAAAGACATGGCTCATCAATCTCACCCTGATAGGCAACACCACGGATGTAGCTGCGGTTGAGGTGGTTAGTATATAGCGATCGAAGTCGAGTCAGGTACGTGGATTCCATACAATTGCTCTCCCTTGTTCTTATAGAAGAATTTGGAGCCCTTGATGACGATGGGATCCAGGTCGGCAGCAGCGACGGTGCTGGCGAACAGCGCCGCACCGGCGATGACGTTGGAGATCTTCATGATGTAGTTTCTTGCTTCTTCTGTTCAACAGCAGATGGCGAATTGATCAGATACCAGACCAGGGTTTCTGACTGTACTGTAGAGGTTTATCCTGGATACCAGGTGTGTGATTGTATCTACCAACGAGAGGCTGAGACCCAAAAATGGACGTCTCGATAAAAAAGAGTGTATGAAAAAAAGATCGCACCAAAGGAATGACTTGCGACCAACAATAAGCAAAAAAAAAGTGAAAAGTAGGTGAAGAAAAACTTAAGAAAAAAGAAAGACAGCGGGTGATGTGTATATATCTGCAAGAAACGAGAAGGACGGTCGCCACGAGGGCCTTCAGTTCTTCTATGTAACCGAAGGATCCAACTCAGGGACAGACAGGGTCGGCAGGACCTCAGGGACACAATTTCCTTCCGTTGTGCTGGGGCCGCTGAGCGTCAGAGACGGCACAGTTCTCAGGGTTAATCCACCATGGTCTTCACCTAAGGACATAGATTGATGTTGATCAGTGGTGATGGGCGGTGATTGACCCTTCTGGAGGCTATCATTTGTTCGACGGGATCCCAGATTCACCCACATGAGAGGATGCTCTGATATCAGAGGCCGCAGGAACACGCAATCCAGACCCACTCTTCAAACCGATCAGGGGTGAAAGCGCCCAAGGACAAGAAGCTTAACTTATCGGCGTGCGTCCACCCCCTCTTCTTAGGTTGTGATATATATAGCGAAGCCCCGTACATTAGGTGTATTTCATAGACTCTCCGTCAAAAGCAACGCCGGTGTTTGTCCCACAGAGTCGCGCCGATGATCAAAGGATGTGATCGTTCGAAGGGCACCACTCTCCTGAGTCTGGCCCCATCTAAGGATTTGGGGCTCATTGGCTGGAGGACGGCCAGTCTCGCGTCCGCGATATGCATAAAGAGCGCACTCGGTCGCTGAACACGGGATGTTACTCACCACATCAGCTTCCCCCGAATCATGGGTATGAATATCATGATAATCATGACACCGTCCAGGAAAGATGATGTTGCACCGACAACTGTCTGGAATAGAGTGGCCCTGTGGCTACGACGTATGCAATTTGGGGTACACTTGCGCAAGCTTCGTTCTGCATGCGGTGTCTCCAGGGTGCTCTCGGCCTCCATGGCTCCCGTTATTACCATGAGGCATTCATCCAAGGTTGGTTGGCTTGTTCATAAATTCAACAGTGCCGATCTCGTAGGCTAGATGACCAGTCCACAGCACACGGTTCGACGCTTGTGTGGCGAAGCATCTCATCCAGACGATGTGAGTGGTAGACAGTGGAGGTCGATCCAGGTCCCAAAGTTCCTCAAATGATGATCATTCCTCCCTGGTCGGTGGACCATGGCTCGATATTCAGACCGCGGTACCTTTCAAAAACGAAGCACTCCCTCGACATGGGAGGAGGGTCTAGAAGAACATACGTTGTAGAAAAAGCTTGGTATGTTTGATTGGAGTTTCATATCAATGATGAGAGTCTGGATTCTGGAATCGGAAGAGGTGGTTGACCTGCTCCCGTCTCTGTCTCTTCTGTCTTCTTCGGTTCAAGAGGGGACAATCATGTGGAGGGGCGGGTGTAGCTACCAGTGGATGACTAATACCCATTGGGTAAGATCGTCAACTGGTGGATTGTGCCTGCATTAAGATAATGAATGCTATTGATTCCATCACCTGTCAGCACAATGTCATCATACCGATCACACTTTAGGATGGGAATATCCAATACTTGTAGAGACAGAAAGACAAGTCAATAGAACATGAATATAATTAGAATCAAGAAAGGGGGGGGGGGGGTCTCATTGAGCATGTTACTCCTCTCCCACAATATTGCTTCATCAATTAGGAGTGGCCCAAGTTATCAGACGGGAGAAGCCGATTCGAGGACCGCCATCCAACATGAAACACCTGCCCCTTTTTCTTCCCCCACCAGGGCCACCGACCCCTGGGGACTTCCTTAGTAATCTGGGATTTTCTCAGGCACCTCCCTACCTACCTGGGATGCTGTTACTGTCTTTAGAATATGGAGTAATCTGGACGGTGATTATTATTATTACTTCTCCTTATTGTTGTCCTCCATTTCGCCACCTCAGGCTGACTGCTGTTAAGGGGTGCAACTATCCGATTGGCCTGAGGCCCCAGGAACGGATTTATCACTTGATCCTCTTCATCTGCATGAAACGGACTAATCCACCCACCGAGTCCCACCATCCAGTCTGTCATATTCTGGACATGTATCGATTCATTTGTGATGCTGGTAAGGTAATTCTAATTCTCATGATGGAGCCAATGGAACTGTATTAGAGTATCAATCGGATGATAGTGCCCTTCTAGAACGCCAGTCCATCCCACTTTTTATTACCGCTATCGCCGAGATGTTACAGACCAGATCGACCTACATAAATAGTATGGCCTGCAAGGATACCAGTCTCAAATCCAGACATGTGCCAAACGATATTTTTATTTTGTGGGAGGTTCAACCCCTCTCCTGAGGGGTTGGATAAAAAAACAACAGATGGGAAATGAAAAGACAGGGTTATGGAGACGAGGGGTGGTACGACCCTGTCAAAGTTCCGTGGTTGCTGTATCAATATTAATAGGATTATTGAGATCTAGTGCGGATAATCGCTGGGTACGATATTTTTGGAAACAACCCAGATTACGTTCAGATGTATCCGTTACTCACTGCTCCTACACACCAGATTCTCGCGTTCAACGTTTATATCTCCAGGAACAAAGTGGTATGAAATGCATAAATCGACCTCGAGAGGCGGTCTGCCCTAGTGTCCACTCGGGAACCCGTACATAGCAACGATCCTAGGTGATTCCCCTGGATACCCGATCGGCCTGGTATGTTGGCTGGGAATGATGGTGGCGTAATTTTAGGTATGTGGGCCCAGAGTCAGCGAAATTTTGGACCACCAACCCGGAGGTAATTTACAGAATCCAAAGAATAATTCAGAAATAAAAAAAAGTACTTCTGTATCCGTCGAATTCAGTCTCCATCGGCGACGGTGGCCATTGTTCTATTGTTCTCGGTTTCTAATCAAGTCCATGCGACGGTGGAGCTGCCTAAGCGGACCAGACAGCAATCCGACAGAGTTGTCCCTCCGTTCAAGAGACCAAAAGTATTGCGGCCGTAGATCATCCTAGGCTAGACTCGCCGAGGTCGAGGCTCTTTCATTCATTTTCATTGGGTCCGGCGATGGATTTGATTGCCATTTGCCAACAGGAATGGCCGTAGGGGACAACAGAAGGCCACTTTATCCACGCTGAAACTCTTTCACTCATGAGTCGGTCGGGACCTTAGCCATGGAATGGGCATCACATTGACTGGGATCGTGGTTGGTATCTGAGACAGTTGGCAACTCTCCATACTAGTCGATACTAGTCGGTTGTATGTTTAGTATGTGACAGGTGCCCAGTGCCCGGTGGCCATGGAAGTCTCTCTTAAGAATAATCAAATCAAACACCGCACTGTCGATTAAGAATGACGATGTTTCAGAGGGGAACGCAGCGGATCGGTCCCTTAGTCAATGGACTCCATGGCTACGGACGGAGTAGTTAACTAAGTAACTTTCATCTCTCAACGGCTGGGTGGGTTCCGTCCGAAGCTTTCGAGCGCAAAAGGCTTGGAGTGCAAAAGCTTGGAGTGCA
Organism: Aspergillus candidus; assembly: GCF_002847045.1. NCBI lineage: Eukaryota > Fungi > Ascomycota > Eurotiomycetes > Eurotiales > Aspergillaceae > Aspergillus > Aspergillus candidus. The sequence continues at coordinate 47,799 of NW_020194066.1, read as the reverse complement.
GCCAAGGGACCAGAAACTGGATTGCAGCAAAGGCAATCGAGATTCGATCCGGTGCGCATCCTTCCTCCATTGTCTTGAACATGCGTAATATGTTCGTCAAGACAAGACGACAGGTCGCATATCCGGTGGCAGGGCTTTTCCATTGGGGGGGGGGGGCTCCCGGGTGGCAAATCTGGTGGATTGTCTAGCTGCATGCGAAGATGGGATGGTCTTTTGGAACACCCCGTCTCCATCCTGTATCCTTGTGCGCTCCGTTGGTCATTGGAGGCAAAAAAGCCAAGTAAAAATAGACAAGTAGCGGGGAATCCAAAAACATGTTTATTTTTGATTTATCATCATTCGATAGAGACTCCGGCTTCTCCGCTCGTGGGATACTATCGTCAGGTAGAATCGGTATTGTTTTGTTGTTTTCTAATATGCTCTTACCTGTCCGATATACGGAATATGGCAGTGTATGTTTGGTACTGACCGTACCTTGGTACCGGCTGGAGGAATACACTACTAAGGTATCAACTTGTTCCAAGGAACTGACCAAAGAGTAACAGGGCTGGTTCAGGAACCAGGTCTTCCATGGATATGGAAACCAACCCCATTATGATTCGGCGTCTGCTCTGTAGACAAACACCACAATAAACAAAGAACCACGTAGCGACGCATTCATCAAGTATGGAACGATTGACTCGAGCGAGAGTTTGCTGGGGGAACAGGCAATGGAACCTCCCCATCCCTTCATACCAAATTCTCTCGAAAGGTAAACAAAACCACGTAAAACACGAACCGCCACCATTACCACCAATCCACCCCCATCGTGTATCACCTCGGTATTATTCCTTACTCTTCCATCAAATGGAACAAGTCTCTGGAGTCGGTGGGTCGGGTCTCAGGGGCCGCTCATGATTTCCCAGGAATCCCGGACCCATGTAGCCAGTAATGTGATGCTAATCCACCGCTTGGCCCCCCTCGGATTTTCGAGGCTCACTAAGTTGGAAAGTTGGAAGGTTCTCTAGTGCTCCCTCCCAGTTGCTTCAGCGGGGTGTTCGACCACGACGACCCAAGGCATCCTCTGTAAACATGTGGAGTACAGCAAGTTTTGCATAATCCAAAAGGGGAGGTAAACCGGCCACGAACACGAATCAATGAAGAGGATGTACGGAGTACTGTAGGATGATGCAGCATGTATGATGCAGCAGTACTGCAAACAGACGTTTTACGTACCCGCGCCCACGTAAACTATAGACCCTGTCAGCGTGGACAGCGTTCAGGTCGCCCCAGTCAAGGGAAGGGTACTCCTCCGTCCATCTTGGGAGTTGTACCTCCTAGGCTGGTCAGGGAATGTCTTTCTCTCTTACTGGCTTGAACCACCAATAGTGGAGGCAAACGGGGGAAGAACCCGCACCAGCCTTCCAATAAAGGGAGGTTGGTGGCTGTCGGAGTTGAGAGTACAAGCTACGTATTGTAGGGTACGTAGCTTGGCTTGGATATCTGGTATCTCAAGGTACCAAAATAACCGCGAGGTACACGTGGGCGTGTTATGTTCGATCCTGATGTAGGTACGGAGTACCTCGAGGCTGCCTACATGAAGTAATGCGTGTATCTTACTAGTCACCAGGTAATACCAATACAGAAGTTACGACGACACTCTCGAATCCGCGTGTGGTTCCAGTGATGTATTATTATTATGGTTTTCCCTCTCTGGTGGTCTGGAATACCATTTACCATACAATGTATACACTCTTTTTGTGAGGTAAATTAGCAGATCCAGATCCCAAAATAACCACAATCTCCTCTCTCGCCCCCCCTCCTCTTCAGTCTTTTCCCTGCTGGGTTGGTCAATCGATTCCCTTTTGACTATCGCCGTCCAACTCAGGCCCTGTCCTTTTCCCTCCCCTACGTTAGCACCCGTTCATCCTGACCCTCTCCAGCTTCTTTTGGGTCCTTTCTTTCCTTTTGGCTCTTCCCTTTTTATTTTTTTCTTGGGGGGTTCCTCAGTTCGCTCTTTTGATTGTTCTGTACCCGAAACTTACATTGACACCTACTACTGCCTAACAACAACATCCCTTCCTTCCTTCTTTCTCGCCTTCGTTTTAAGGAAAGAAGAGGAAGATCGTTGTGGGAATACTTGCAGCAGCTACAAGCACCCAGCCTTGTCGGTGTTCAAGGCTTGTTCTCGTCTTTTTTGTTCCTTTTTTTCCCTCTTCTCTCCCTCGCTACATCATCCGCCCCCCAACCCCCTTCCATTCGTTATACAACACCTCGACAACAGCACGCCCTCGCGACGTCGCGTTGATATTCCATCAAATCTTGGTGTGTTTCGATTTTGCCCTTTTCGCGTTCGAACAGTCTGGAACTGGTGCGTCCGAGGGAGATCGCCACGGATTCACAGCGCGCTGGGTTTATTGCGGCCTCTACAACCCTCCCGTGTACCGCATCCACCGTTCCATCGACTTGATGTTCTAATATCATTCAACGAACCGCTCAATTTAATTTTTAATGGGTCTCGACTGTTGTGAGTGCTCTTTCGTTGCCATTTTGAATCAGGAGACAGGGCGCTAACGGTCTTTGCCTGGGATAGGAACAATAAAGAAGAACCATAATACTATCGACGGTACGGTCATAGTGGCTATCTAGCATGTCAGGCTATCAAGGAGGCCACTACGACGATGGCTACGGCCATCAACAAGGCCAAGGCCAAGGCCATGGGGATTCCTATTATCAGGATGACCACGGTCAGGCTTATTACGACCCTCATGATTACGGCGATGGGTACTATGATCAAGGGTAAGTGATGTGATGAATGGGAGCATCGTCTTGTGATGATGTACATGGCAAGCTGACCCTCGCAGTGGTTATTACGGCGATGGAGCACAGGCCGGTTATCACCCGGATGCTGGATACTACGATGCCGGCCATCAGGACGAATACTATGGCGACCAGTACTACGACCAGGGTGGCCGAGGAAGACGCCGTGGTGACTCAGAGGAAGATTCCGAGACCTTTAGTGATTTCACCATGAGGTCCGAAACCGCTCGTGCGGCCGACATGGATTACTATGGCCGCAATGATGATCGGTACAACAGCTACGCCGACAGCCAGTATGGTCGGGGATACGGTGGCTACCGTCCTCCGTCCTCGCAGATCTCCTACGGTGCCAACCGGTCGTCAGGTGCATCCACTCCAGTCTACGGCATGGAGTACGGAAACGCCCTGCCGGCGGGTCAACGGTCCCGCGAGCCGTACCCCGCTTGGGCGTCCGATGGCCAGATTCCGGTCTCCAAGGAAGAGGTCGAAGACATCTTCCTCGACCTGGTCAACAAATTTGGCTTCCAACGGGACAGCATGCGAAACATGTACGACCACCTCATGACGCAGCTGGACTCGCGTGCGTCACGGATGACCCCCAATCAAGCCCTCCTGTCTCTCCATGCGGACTACATCGGTGGTGATAATGCCAACTACCGACGCTGGTACTTCGCCGCCCACCTGGATCTGGACGACGCGGTCGGCTTCGCAAACATGAAGTTGGGCAAGGCGGATCGGAAGACACGCAAGGCCCGCAAGGCGGCCAAGAAGAAGGCCGAGGAAAACCCGGAAAATGTCGATGAAACCCTCGAAGCTCTCGAGGGCGACAACAGCCTCGAAGCCGCCGAGTACCGCTGGAAGACCCGGATGAACCGCATGTCCCAACACGACCGGATGCGCCAGATCGCCCTGTTCCTTCTGTGCTGGGGTGAGGCCAACCAGGTCCGTTTCCTGCCCGAGTGTATCTGCTTCATCTTCAAGTGCGCCGATGACTACTACAACTCCCAAGAGTGTCAGAACCGTGTCGAACCGGTGGAGGAATTCACCTACCTGAACGAGGTGATCACGCCCCTCTATCAGTTCTGTCGCGACCAGGGCTATGAGATCCTGGAAGGAAAGTATGTCCGTCGTGAGCGCGACCACAATAAGATCATTGGTTACGATGACATGAACCAGCTCTTCTGGTACCCTGAGGGCATCGAGCGCATTGCCTTTGAAGATAAGACGCGTCTGGTCGACATCCCACCCGCCGAGCGGTGGACCAAGCTCAAGGATATCGTCTGGAAGAAGGCCTTCTTCAAGACATACAAGGAGACCCGTTCGTGGTTCCACATGGCCACCAACTTCAACCGTATCTGGGTCATCCACTTGGGCTCTTTCTGGTTCTTCACTGCATACAACGCTCCGACCCTGTACACCCACAACTATCAACAGCAGATGAACAACAAGCCGCCAGGCTCGTGGCAATGGTCTGCTGTCGGTTTCGGTGGTGCCCTCGTCGCTTTCATTCAAATCTTCGCCACTATCATGGAATGGATGTACGTCCCTCGACGCTGGGCCGGTGCCCAGCACTTGAGCAAGCGTCTCATGTTTCTCCTCGGTGTGTTCATCGTCAACCTCGCGCCGGGTGTCGTGGTATTTGCCTTCAAGAAAGAGGTCGGGGAGACTCCTGCCTTGATTATCGGTATTGTGCACTTTTTCCTCGCTCTGGCTACCTTCTTCTTCTTCGCGGTCATGCCCCTGGGTGGCTTGTTCGGCAGTTACATGAAGAAACATGGCCGCCAGTACGTCGCGAGCCAAACCTTCACCGCGAGCTTCCCCCGTCTGAAGGGCAATGACATGTGGATGTCCTACGGTCTCTGGGTCTGCGTTTTCGGTGCCAAGCTGGCGGAGTCGTACTTTTTCTTGACCCTGTCTTTCAAGGATCCCATTCGCATCTTGTCTCCCTTGAAGCTCCGCCAATGTGCTGGTGTCACGTACATTCCCAACAAGCTCTGCCACGCCCAGCCCCAGATTCTTCTCGGCCTCATGTTCTTCATGGACTTGACTCTCTTCTTCCTCGATAGTTACCTGTGGTACATTATTTGCAACACGGTGTTCTCGGTTGCGCGCTCCTTCTATCTGGGTGTGTCCATCTGGTCACCCTGGAGGAACATCTTCTCTCGCCTTCCGAAGCGTATCTATTCGAAAGTCTTGGCCACCACCGACATGGAGATCAAGTACAAGCCCAAAGTCCTGATCTCGCAGGTTTGGAACGCCATCATCATCTCGATGTACCGCGAGCATCTCTTGGCTATTGATCACGTCCAGAAACTGCTTTATCATCAGGTTCCTTCGGAGCAGGAGGGCAAGAGAACTCTTCGCGCACCAACCTTCTTTGTTTCCCAGGAGGACCAGTCTTTCAAGACTGAGTTCTTCCCGGCCGGTAGCGAAGCCGAACGTCGTATCTCCTTCTTCGCCCAGTCCCTCTCCACGCCCATGCCGGAGCCTCTCCCCGTTGACAACATGCCGACATTCACCGTGCTCATCCCGCATTACAGCGAAAAGATCCTGCTTTCGCTCCGTGAAATTATTCGCGAAGACGAGCCCTACTCGCGTGTGACCCTTCTGGAATACCTCAAGCAGCTCCACCCCCATGAGTGGGACTGCTTCGTGAAGGACACCAAGATCCTGGCCGATGAGACCTCCCAGTTCAACGGCGAGTCCGAGAAGAGCGAGAAGGATGTGGCGAAGAGTAAGATCGATGATCTTCCGTTCTACTGCATTGGTTTCAAGTCTGCTGCCCCTGAATACACGCTGCGAACCCGTATCTGGTCTTCCCTGCGCTCTCAGACCCTGTACCGTACTGTCTCTGGTTTCATGAACTACAGCCGCGCGATCAAATTGCTGTATCGTGTCGAGAATCCCGAGGTCGTGCAAATGTTTGGTGGCAATTCCGAGAAGCTCGAGCGCGAGCTCGAGCGGATGGCGCGCCGGAAGTTCAAGATCTGCGTTTCTATGCAGCGTTATGCCAAGTTCAACAAGGAAGAGCGTGAGAACACCGAGTTCTTGCTCCGTGCCTACCCCGATCTTCAGATTGCCTACCTCGATGAAGAAGCACCGCTTGAGGAGGGTGAGGAGCCACGCCTCTACTCCGCTCTGATCGATGGCCACTGTGAGCTGCTGGACAACGGCATGCGCAAGCCCAAGTTCAGGATTCAACTTTCCGGCAACCCCATCCTTGGTGACGGCAAATCCGACAACCAGAACCACTCCATTATCTTCTACCGCGGTGAATATATCCAGGTGATCGACGCTAACCAGGACAACTATCTCGAAGAGTGCCTGAAGATCCGTAGCGTGCTGGCTGAATTCGAAGAACTGACCACCGACAATGTCTCGCCGTACACCCCTGGTATCCCGAGCCAGAGCATCGAACCCGTCGCCATTCTCGGTGCCCGTGAATACATTTTCTCCGAGAACGTTGGTGTTCTTGGTGACGTTGCCGCTGGTAAGGAACAGACGTTCGGTACCTTGTTCGCGCGTACTCTGGCCCAGATTGGAGGCAAGCTTCACTATGGTCACCCGGATTTCCTCAATGGTGTCTTCATGACTACTCGCGGTGGTATCTCCAAGGCGCAAAAGGGTCTTCACCTGAACGAAGATATCTACGCTGGTATGACCGCTATCTGCCGTGGTGGTCGCATCAAGCATTGCGAGTACTTCCAGTGTGGTAAGGGTCGTGATCTGGGTTTTGGCTCCATTCTCAACTTCACCACCAAGATTGGTACTGGTATGGGTGAGCAGATGCTCTCTCGCGAGTATTACTACCTTGGTACCCAGTTGCCTCTGGATCGCTTCTTGTCTTTCTACTATGCCCATCCTGGTTTCCACATCAACAACATGTTCATTATGCTTTCGGTGCAGATGTTCATGATTGTCTTGGTCAATCTGGGAGCCCTCAAGCATGAGACGATTACTTGCACCTACAACCCCGATTTGCCTATTACCGACCCCCTGAGACCCACGTTCTGTGCCAACCTCGTACCTGTCGTGGACTGGGTCAATCGCTGTATTATCTCCATCTTCATCGTGTTCTTCATTTCGTTCGTGCCCCTAGCCGTCCAGGAATTGACGGAGCGAGGTGTCTGGCGCATGGCAACCCGTTTGGCCAAGCACTTCGGTTCCTTCTCTTTCATGTTCGAGGTGTTCGTGTGTCAGATCTACGCCAATGCGGTGCACCAGAACTTGTCGTTCGGTGGTGCCCGCTACATTGGTACTGGGCGTGGGTTTGCCACGGCGCGTATTCCGTTCGGCATCTTGTACTCGCGTTTTGCGGGCCCTTCGATCTACGCGGGCGCTCGCTCGCTCCTGATGCTGCTGTTCGCCACTTCCACCGTCTGGACTGCGTCTCTCATTTGGTTCTGGGTGTCGCTTCTTGCGTTGTGCATTTCGCCCTTCCTGTTCAACCCTCACCAGTTCGCCTGGAACGACTTCTTTATTGACTACCGTGACTACCTGCGTTGGCTCTCGCGTGGTAACTCTCGTTCCCACGCCTCGTCCTGGATCGGTTTCTGCCGCTTGTCCCGTACCCGTATCACAGGCTATAAGCGCAAGCTTCTGGGTGTCCCCTCCGAGAAGGGGTCTGGTGATGTCCCCAGGGCCCGTATCTCGAATATCTTCTTCGCGGAGATTCTCGTGCCTTTGGTCCAGGTTGCTGTCACACTCGTTCCGTTCCTGTACATCAACTCTCGAACTGGCGTCACAAACAACAAAGACAAGGCGTACAATGCCCTTATTCGTATCGCGATTTGCGCCTTTGGACCGATTGCGATCAACGCCGGTGTCGCCGGCGTTTTCTTCGCCATGGCGTGCTGTATGGGCCCGCTCCTGAGCATGTGCTGCAAGAAGTTTGGTTCTGTTTTGGCTGCCATTGCCCACGCCGTCTCTGTTATCATTCTCCTTGCTATCTTCGAAGTTATGTTCTTTCTCGAACAGTGGTCCTGGCCTCGTATGTTGATGGGAATGATCTCCATGGCTGCCATTCAGCGGTTCATCTACAAGCTGATCGTGGCTCTTGCCTTGACCCGTGAGTTCAAGCATGATCAGTCCAACATCGCGTGGTGGACCGGTAAGTGGTATAGCATGGGCTGGCACTCCATGTCTCAGCCGGGCCGCGAGTTCCTGTGCAAGATCACGGAACTGGGTTATTTCTCTGCGGACTTTGTGCTGGGACATCTGATCCTATTCATCATGCTGCCCGCTCTCTGCGTTCCTTACATCGACAAGTTCCATTCCGTCATTCTTTTCTGGCTGCGACCAAGGTACGTTTCTACTTTTTCCATGTTCCACGAGCACTAGTGCTAATGCCAGCCAGTCGTCAAATCCGACCCCCGATCTACTCCCTCAAACAGTCCAAGCTACGAAAGCGGAGAGTTATCCGTTTTGCTATCCTCTACTTTGTCATGCTTGTCCTCTTCCTTGTGCTCATCATCGCGCCGCTGGTCGCCCGTACTATCAAAGGTCTGAACCTGCCAGAGGTGCCGATGCAACTTTTGCAACCCTTGGATGCGAACAACAATGACACTGTTGCTAGCTACACGGGTAGCCATCTTCCGTTAGGATTCAAGGCCTGGAAGCCCAGCCCTCCGTCATAGAGGCTGGTCCGTTCCTTCCCTTCACGTTAGCACCGCATTTTGCTGCATTCCTTCTTTTTTTCTTCTTTTTCTTGTCCCGCCATCTTCAGAAATGGAATTATGGAAATGAGCTGTATAAAGTAACCAGCGCCCTGACGTTGTTGCTGCGTCCCATACATTTGTCGCGTGTTCTCTTTCTTGTCTTATCTGAGCGCACGGCTCTTTGCCGTCGCCAACATTAATGGGTGCGATCTTTGTTAGCTGTTGTATTCTCCAGGTGTCGTGTGTTACTGTCCCTCATGTATGTGATTATTAGACTTGCAAATTCTTCTTGTTCTCTTTTGTTTATGGCAGTCCTTTCAAAGATGATCTTCTTGTAAATCCTGAGCCGAGGCCCGTTTGGCCCGATCGGACACCCCTGTAGTCGCGCCTGAAGCAACTAAGGTCAAATCATGGCAGTAAAAAACACCATGCAGCAGAACAAACGTAGAGATCAAAAAATGAACGCCTGTCCAACACTTGACTGTAAGGGCGTAGGGGGGAAGGGTCACGTGCCACCACGCGAGGATCCGGAAAACGATCGCTGGTGCCTCGACCTTCTCCGTGTCCATTCCGTCCGGCACGTCTACTTCTCTTGCTGCAACTCTCATTTTTTGACCGTCTCTCCTTTCTTCACTTCTCATGGTATCCTGATAATCTCTCTGGTGATCCAATTTATCGCTCTCTGAATTTAACCCCCTCCCGGTCTGGGCGCCGCTGCGTGCACACTGCCCGCCATGGACATCCAGGAGACCCAGCGTCTTTTGTCGGAGTACCTGCACGAACTCTCCAATCTCTTCCACCGGCTCCCCGGTTCAGCCATTTTCCTGCGCTACGTCAAGTCGAGTTATCAGAATGATCCGATCCGATCCGCCGTCGAGTTGTTCCTGTTCCTCTTTGCCGTTCGCTATCTCCTGGCCCCCAAGTATTCGACCAAGCCTGGCGTAGTCCAGCTCTCCGAGGATGAGATCGACGATTTGGTGGACGAGTGGACGCCGGAACCCCTGGTCGGGAAGCCGAGTGCGCTGGAGGAGATGGAGGTGGATAAACGGACCGTGATTGTCGGGTAGGACTATCTATATCCATGTGTTGCTTCGTCGTTGTCACGAAACGCGGGCTGGCTGTATGCTGACGTTGTCGGAATCCCGGAATAGGCCCGTCGGTCCCAAGTCGAAATTGTCTAACGGCCGGACGGTTACGAATCTCGGCTCTTACAACTTCTACAACTTTAATACGAACGAATCGCTCAAGGAAAAGGCTATTCAGACGCTCCGCAACTATGGCGTTGGCCCTTGTGGTCCCCGCGGTTTCTACGGTACCCAGGACGTCCATATGAAGACGGAGGCAGATGTGGCGTCGTTCCTTGGGGTTCCTGATTGTATCATCTACGCCCAGGCTTTCTCGACTATCTCCAGTGTTATCCCGGCGTTCTCCAAGCGTGGGGATATCATCGTGGCGGATAAGGGTGTTAGCTTTGCGATCCGGAAGGGTATCCAGATTTCTCGCAGCATCGTTCGGTGGTATGAGCACAATGACATGGAGGATCTGGAGAGGGTCCTCGCCAAGGTCACCAAGGAGCAGGCCCGCAAGCCTCTCACCCGGCGGTTCATCATCACTGAAGGCCTGTTTGAGTCGTACGGCGACTTGGTCGACTTGCCTAAGATCGTGTGTTTCCCCTCAGCTTCATTCGCCGTGGGAATGGCCAGGACAGAGCTGACTGTGGAGTTTAGATCGAGCTGAAACTCAAGTACAAGTTTCGACTTATCCTGGACGAGTCGTGGTCGTTTGGCGTCCTTGGAAGAACCGGACGGGGCGTGACGGAGCATCAGAACGTGGACGCGGCGGAGGTTGACATGATCGTGGGCTCGCTGGCCGGCCCGTTGATCGCGGGAGGTGGCTTCTGCGCCGGTTCGGAGGAGATTGTCCACCATCAGCGCATTTCCGCGGCCGCGTACACTTTCTCCGCCGCTCTGCCGGCGCTCCTGTCGACTACCGCCAGCGCCACGATCAACATGCTCCAGAACAGTCCCGAGACCGTGTCCCAGCTGCGCGAGTATACTAAGACGCTTCGGGCTCAGCTGGACCCTCGGAGCGATTGGGTGTACTGCATGAGCGCGCCGGAGAACCCGATTTTGCTGCTCGTTATCAAGCCGGAGGTGGTTTCTGCTAAGAAGCTTTCCATTGATGATCAGCAGTTTCTGCTGCAAGATGTTGTCGACGAGGTACGTTCATCACTCTTTGTTTTTCGTTTTCCTTCTTTCCTGTCCTGTGTCTAACAACTCGATGCAGTGCCTTGCAAACGGCGTCCTCATCACCCGTTTGAAGACCCTCCAGGACAACTTTGAACCCAAGCAGTTCATCCCACCGGCATTGAAAGTGTGCGTGACGACCGGCTTAACAAAGAAGGAAATCGAGAAAGCCGGGACGACGATCCGCCATGCCGTCACCAAGGTTCTTAGCAAAAAGAAATAAACGCTGCATACGCCTTGGATCTACCGGAAGATTCGACCACGAAGACTCATGCTCCGATGACGCTTGTTGCCGCCCCTCATATCTCCCTATTTCCTAAACTAAACACCTCCCTTCGTCCCTTGTACAATTTCCCTCCGACCCTGCTGTAAGCACAGCTCCCCATGTGGTCGTCTTACCCACCAGGATGCCGTTTACTCCCCGAGGATGGGCAGCCATGTTCGGACTGCATTGACAGCAGAGAAAAACAAAGCGGTCACCTGCCGCAGGTTAACTTTCCGGTTGACGATTGATTAATTCGTCGAACTTATTCTGTACTGCACATTATTAGAGAATATTTTGTTTAATATGAATTTTTATCCTTTCTTGACAGTGATATTACCAGGGATGACGATAGAAATTGGGGGTGAATTGGAGGGGAGAAAGGGATGGACAGTGACTCCTTGGCGCCTGGGACAACAGGCCAACAACAATCACCAAGACAGAAAACTACCTAGTTAACTGTCCCTCCCACCCAACAGAATGCAAGAAAGCTGACGTCAATCCAGGAAATAAAAAAGGACCCCCTGATTCAGTCTGCACAATTTGAAGAAATTACACGGGTGGGGTGAGATGAGTGAAGAGGGCAGGGACATTCCTCTAATATGAACACAGGGGGTTTCACGGTTTCACCTAGGTATGGGCTATGGGCACTGTGAATGCTGCCCGCCGGGTAAATAGGGTAAGAGGGCACGCTCGTGGATTCTCGCTCCCTCCACATACTTCGCGGTGAATTACACAGGGGCCTGTGCTGGACACACCGGGTACCTGGGATGGAGCATTCACTGGGATCAGACAGGGCTGGAATGGATGGATGGGGTCCTGGGAGGATGGTGTTTCCTGGGTTCCCTTGCTGGGGAAATTCCCCACACTTTATTCTTTCTCTATAACTTCTTTATGATCGTGTCTTCTTCCTAAAGATTGTCAATCTCCATATCGACCTGTCCAGTCAACAGAACGCGTCTGTGCAAGCTTGGAGAGCTTACTATCAAGAACCCATTGTGCACGATCTCAACCTGGATTGACTCCAGCCCCGGACAGATCAACAATGAAGTGCATTATTCTCCTTCTGGCTGTGCTCCTGCTCAGCATCCAGGTGGCTGCGCTTCCTCGCGTTGTCGCCAGAGATGGGCCTTTCGATACTGTGATTGTGCTGGTCGATGAGGCTGGCAAGCCTATCAAATACGTGACGGATGCTGCCAATGGCGTAAGTTCCTTTTCGCCCTCGGCACAAGAACCGTATTTATCTAACAGGAATAAAACAGCTCTTGTCTCAATTCCAGCCGAAGCCCGAGCCCGACCCTAAACCGGAGCCCAAACCCGACCCCAAACCCGACCCCAAACCCGACCCCAAACCCGAACCTAAACCAGAGGAGACCGAACCCAACACCGACGCCCGCGTCCCCCACGGCATCTCCTACAGCCCCTACAACGCCGACGGGACCTGCAAGACGCAATCCCAAGTCAACGCCGACATCGCGCGCATCCAGCCCCAATACGCCTTCGTCCGCATCTACGGCGTCGACTGCGACCAAACACACACAGTAACCACCGCCGCACGGAAACACAACATGCAGGTCTTCGCAGGCATCTACGACCTCCAAGACTACGCCTCCAGCCTCCAAACCATCATCAAGGCCGCCTCATCCGACTGGTCCACAATCCACACCATCTCCATCGGCAACGAGCTCGTCAACCGCGGCCAAGCCACCCCCCAACAAATGGTCCAAGCCCTACAGCAAGCGCGCGACACGCTTCGCCCCGCCGGCTACCAAGGCCCCATCGTAACAGTCGACACCTTCACCATGCTCCTCGCGCATCCCGAGCTGTGCACCGCGTCCGACTACTGCGCGGCGAACTGCCACGCGTTCTTCGACGCAACGCAGTCGGCGGCTGGCGCGGGCGCCTACGTCGCTGGTAAGGCGGGGGAGATCTCGCGCAAGGCGGACGGGAAGCGCGTTGTGATTACCGAGTCTGGGTGGCCACATGCTGGGCAGGCGAATGGGAAGGCTGTGCCTTCTGTGGAGAATAATAGGGCCGCTGTGCAGAGCCTTAGGGAGAGCTTTCGGGGGAATCCGGCGGATTTGGTTCTGTTCTCGGCGTTTGATGATGCTTGGAAGAAGGATGGGGAGGGCACGTTTGGGGCGGAGAGGTTTTGGGGGATCCATGGGTTGTAGTCTCCTTTCTTCTTCTTGTTCCTCCTCTTCTTCTCTGTTTCCTTCTTTGATCCTTCTTGAGGGGAGAGAAAGAAAGAAGGATAAAAGCTGTGATTTTACTGTACCTTACTTTACCTTCTTCTGTGCCTAGTTTCGGCATTCTCGTTCATGTATTTAGTTTAGTTCTTTACTTGACTTGACTTGAGAGATGAATTATTAGCCTTGTACAGTGGCTGGCTGACTGATCATGGTTCTATCTATGACTTGATATCTGTAGTATAAGAGTAGATGAAGTACGTAGTCTGATTATCGACCTGGTCTAGACTAAAGATGAAGGAAAGAAAGTAGAAGATAGAAGCAAGTAAGAGTAATGCCTAGCTATGCCAAGTAAATGAATAATAATGATAATAATGATGATAACCCACCGATGCAAGAAAAAATGAATAATTACTATTGATCAGGAAGATAAGCAAAACCCAGCAAGAAAGCAAGCGCGCCGTTATGCGGTGTGTTATAAGATGGATGCGTTCTGCATGTCAACGTCCAGCTCCATCGTTGATAGACACACTCTGCACCGCTTCCTCCACACTGACTTTTGCTTCTTCGGGAGGATGGGTGTTGTTCGGCGTTGTTGGGCTGTCCGCCCCGTCCTGTCGGATGCTGCCTGCTCGCCATCTGCGCGTCTTGGGCGGCTCGGGCTTCTGCCCGTGTTTGCCGGGCGTGGACGGCGTCGGCGGGAGGCTATGTTGCTGCCGCGAGGGGCTCGTCACGGGCGTGCAGTGGCTGGAGAAGTGTTGCACGGCTGGATGCGCGGATCGGCGCGGGGGCGGCACCGCAGGCGGGGGATTAGAGGCCGAGCGGCGGGCGTGCGCTGGCACGGGCGGCGGCGCCAGGGTACTTGCCGCGGAGTACCGGCGATCTCCGTGGGCGTGTAGGTGCGCGCTGGGAAATGGGGACGGGGATGCCGGGGTAATGGGGCTGGGAGGGATGGGTGATTCCTCCGGGATGCGGTGGGCGTTGGCGCCGTCTTCGTCTTCGACGTGGGTTCGTCGTCCGCGCCAGCGTCGTGCTTTGGGCGGGAGGGGCTTGACCTTGGGCTTGACGACGGTGTGAGTGGGCCGCTTTTCGGGGCCGTAATTGTCGTTGCGGCTCGGGGTGATGATGCCCGGTTTCTCGTGCTGCGTGGCCACCTCTTGGACGCTAAGGGACGAGGACGAGCCTTGCTCCAACTGCATGCCAAGCCGCTGCGCCTGGCTAGGCTTGCGCTCCGCGTACGGCGTCGACAGTGCGTTGGGTCGCGTTGGAGATTGGGCGTCGGATGAACTGCCGCTTGACGAGTAAGTTTGCGAAGGTTCCAGCGGTGTGCCGATCTCGCTCGTGTCTGGGACGGAGTCTTTCCTCTGTGCCGCCTGCTTCTGAGCCTCGTCCGTCTCGCGAAGCCAGTCGACCGTGGCGCAACGCGCAACGAGCCGCCGTGTGGTCTCGTCCACCTCATCGAAGTGCATGATCTTCTCGTGGTCGACCTCGCCCGCGGTGGTGGGCAGCTGGCCCCTGACTAGGATGCTGAGCATCCTGTGAAGTTCGTCCCGCTTGTAGAACGGGGGGTTTCTCAGTTGGGTATGCGCCAGCAAAGGGTACAGCACGCGGAGGTAGGTGTGTCGCAGCGCCGCCGCCTCCTCGGGGAGGTCCAGCAGGTTGCGGATGAGAATGTCCACGAGGACGTGAAGATCATTTGTATAAAAGTATTCGTATGTGCTGGGGGTCGTGAATATTAGGTAGAGGAGTTTGAGGGTCAAAAGCTGAAGAGAGGTTTCGGCTGGGGCTGTTAGAACCTTGCTTGGAGGAAGTCAACCAGGAGACCGGGGACATACCTTCTCGATTAATGAGGAGGATGATGTTCTCGCCAAAGGTTTTGTAGAGGTTGCCGTTCATAGACAGGACTTTGATCACTCGGTTGGTCAAGGTGGTCGACGACCGTTCGCTGATAGGATCGTGGGCCGAGATCATGAATTGCTCGTTCAGCACCAACTGCACAATGAGCCTCTGCACCAAGCGCACCGGACTGCCTGTCAACACTTACCAGAACACGAATGACCGGATAGTGGTACGGATCGTTGACATCGTACGAGAGATTTTCGATGATGTTGAAGAGACTCTTGATGAAGTCGTCGTCCACGAGTACTACCACCTTGTTAATTATCATCTCCCACCGCCGTAATCAACCAAGGTACCTACCCAGGTCTTCCACCTTGATGCGCTGAATGCGGGACATTTCATACAGCAAGTCCATCAGGA
The DNA here is from genome assembly GCF_002847045.1 of Aspergillus candidus. Taxonomy (NCBI): domain Eukaryota; kingdom Fungi; phylum Ascomycota; class Eurotiomycetes; order Eurotiales; family Aspergillaceae; genus Aspergillus; species Aspergillus candidus. Next base: position 32,387 of record NW_020194066.1, on the reverse strand, counting down.
GTCGATGGAGCCCAGCTCCATCGTCACCTATAGCCTTATTCTGCGCCTGAAGAAGTTCCACCAATCGCGGAAAAGCGCACTCCTCATTCATCATGCGGAAGACGATCTCATTCTGCTGGCCGTCGAAGAGAAGATACGATGCGATCAGGAGAAGGGTGTTCGGGTCGTCGTCCTGGTAAAGCATCAACTTGTCAGCACAAGGCGGTTCGGTTCGTGCAGGAGGAATTGGCTGTCGCTGGCCGTACCTGCAAGAGGCCATAGATCATCTGTCGGCGCACATAGTCGCCATGGTGAGCGAAGATGCTCGACGTGAGTAGCTTGTAGGAACAGCGCGAAACGGCCAGCGCGGAGTGGAGATATTCATCTGAAGGTGGTCAGGGGAGAATTCGACGAGAGGAACGAGAATATCATCGAGCCGCGAACGATATGAAAGAAGGACGGACCTCTGTAATGGGCAGCCAGACTCAGATAAGTCCGCAGGGCATCGTCGATGCTGTCTTCGGAGGAGCAAGGGGTGGAAACAATCTCTTGGATTTCTGCGCCAGTCAGCTTCTGCATGAAGATCTAAGCAAACAAGGTAGAATCCCAGTAGAAGAGACAGAAGAAGCAAGGAAGGGCATGTGGATCGTTTGTTAATTGGACTGACCATCCCAGAACTGGTGTTCGGAGTCGACCACCATCTCCATTGCCCACGGTCGATCGGCGTCTTCGTCGTCGGATGAGTTGGACCGTGACACTCATCCCGGGATGTGCCTGACCAGAGGTTGCAGGAGAGGAGGACTGGAGGGGGGTAGTTAGACCAGGAGGAGAAGGGAAAGAAGAGGGAGGAGGGGAGATGAAGGTGAAGCCGAAGAAGATGATGATGATGATGTAGTGACCAAAGCACCATAACAAATCAAGCGGGAGTCGCTCGACCCACACTAACCCGATCGGTGTAGCCTCATCCGTCTATACTCTCCATCTATTTACTTCTTCTTCTCGTCTTCCTCCACTTCTTTTGACAATGATACCTGTACACCTGTTGAGTTTGTTGTTCCTGTATTCTACACAGGTGACATGATGTGATCCTATTTGCGAGGGATTGAAAAGGACGGCAGACAAGACACCGCTACCTTTTACATACCCGCCGCTCTACCAAGAGGGACGACCAGTTAATCGCTCTATGATGGCGCAGGTTTTGAATCTGACTGTATTGGTTAATGGATAGGGGTAAAAATACAGCAGTCAATGGGATGTGGCCATGATCCACCCACTCAGGTCTCTACAAAGGAGCCCCCAAGTCAAGTCACCTCCAGTCCTTCTTCAAGGCTTCCATACTTGGCAAACAACCATTCAGACAGATAATTGTCATGTGGGCACCAGGGTCTCTGCTTTGCCGCGCGAGGCAAGATCTCTGCCCCCTTGACTATGTACGTCGATTTCAGGTCCAACAGCTGCTTCTCCTCTAGCTTAGAACCGCCCGGCACCCGAGGCACGGCCATGGAATGCTGGTGGTCTGCCATCGATCGCAGCAGACGACAGATCAGACGCATTTTGGCGTCAACCCCGAGCGTCCACGAAGCGTTGGTGTATCCGGTAAGCATGGCCATATTCGGGAGATCCTGCAACATCACCCCGTTCCACGTGTACTTCTCCGGCAAAGGGTATTTCTCGTCATCAACATAAAATGACGCACCCCCCGCCATCTGCAACCGCATGCCCGTGGCTGTCACAATCATATCCGCCTCCAGCTTCTTCTCGGAGTCTAGGATGATACCGTCGGCGACCACCTCCCGGATCGTGCCCGTCTCGACATCCGCACGGCCCGTATGCAAGCTGGCAAAGAAGTCTCCGTCCGGACAGATGCATAGCCGCTGCTCCCAGGGATTGTACTTGGGATCAAAGTGCGGACTGCAGGGGATCTGTGGCGGGATCCTGTTCGAAACGATCAACCGGAACAGCCAGCGCGTAAAGCGGGGAAACGTCTGGCAGAAGAGCACCGTCAGACGCGAGGTGATGATCCATCGAGCACGTTTGATTCTGTGAGCCACTCGGGGAGGGAACAAGGCGTCCACGGTAGTACGTGTATTCTTGTTTACCATGGGCAAGATATATGTCGGACTGCGCTGCAACATCGTGACCTTGGCTGCTTTCTCCACCAGACGAGGCAACAGCGTTACAGCCGTAGCGCCACTACCGATGATGACAATCCGTTTACCCTCGTAGTCCAGGTTCGCAGGCCAAAACTGCGGGTGGACGACCTGGCGCTCAAACCGATCCAGGCCGGGAATGGGAGAATCCAGCGGTTTGTCATAGTCGTAGTACCCGGTGCCCAGGATGATGAACCGCGTGATGTACAGAACTAGTTGGCCCTGGTGGTCCACCAAGAGCGTCCAGAGATTCTCGGTGGAAGACCAATGATAGGAAAGTACCCGATGCCGGAACACGACATGGCGGTCGATGTCATAGTGAGCGGCCGCACGACGGATATAGCCTGCAATGGACTCCCCGTCCGCAATGGGGTTAAATTCGTCCCAGGGGAACCACGAGAAGCCAAAAGTGAAGAGGTCCGAGTCCGAGCGCACACCCGGGTAGCGGAACAGATCCCAGGTGCCCCCGATGGCGCTGCGGGCCTCAAGGATGACGTACGGGTGATCTGGCAGCTCAGACTGGAGCCGGTAGGCTGCGTTGATACCAGCGATGCCAGCACCGACGATGATAACGGAATAATGATGCGTCTCCATAGTGGTGTGCTTAGGGCAAGACAAGGTGGATGATGAGGTTGGAGGACCCAGTCTACTTCACCTGTTCAATGAAGACTTACGGACGGCCTGCAGGTGCCTATCTATGTCGCAGCTATTCTATTGAAACCACCAAGTCTGATCGTCACTGCCTTGTCAATCAGATTTAATCATGCTAATGGCAAGTGCGGTCTTTTTTCCTTCCCCTCTATGGAAAGAGCAATCTGGAAAGCATTGCTTTGTGCTTGAGGAAGGAGTGATAAGAAGATAAGCCACATAGAGGGTGTCCCTCCCGAAAGGACCAACCCTGATGTGCCATCGCCCACCCATATATCCAAGAAATCAAGAAGCCCTACGACATGGGATTAGGATACATAAACATGACATCCCCAGAGGAAGCGTGTCCAGCACCGCGAACCAACCAGGGAGACATAATGTGAAGAAAGGACCAGTATCAAACAATCCATCAGGCAACTCAACTTCTCAGCGCCTTCTCACTCCGCTTCTTTATCGGAATGAACTGCACCTATAATCAAGATTGGTGAGAATTTATCTAACAAGATCTAGGGAAGGAGAGAGAAGATATAAGGGAGAGAGAAAGAAGAGAACAAACCTCGTATTGCTTAAATGGTCCCTCATAGACTTTTCCAGGCTGAACAGTCGCCCCCTCCCCCGAGCACCTCTTGTCCTCGCCCTCCGTGGGACCCCGGTAAACAGTGACAACAAAATCTCCCGGATTGCCCTTGATAAAACGAAGTTCGTCGCCGTTGGACAGGTCGCCGCATTCGATAACGTTGCGGCCGCTGGCAAGGTCTTCGTATTGATCGGGCTTAGGGGGTTTGGCATCGTCTTCCTTAGTCTTATATCCTCGGATGGACCATGATCCTTCGCCTGAGTCGGAGTCTGCGGTGACTAGGGGGAGGAGGGCGAGGGGGAGGAGAATGAGGTTCGAGAGGTGCATATTGTATAATAGTCTTCCTTGATCGGTTGATTGATCTCCGGAGATTGGATGGAATGATGAAGTTGAGTAAGTGCACAAGCCCAACCACGGGAGACAAAAAGATATTTATAACTATCTACCTATGCAAGGCCGCCCCTAAAGGTTGGCCTCAACGGCCGAAAAAAGTACAAAATAAATACCATGGGGCTAACACAGGACAAGGCTGGCTGCGCCTCGAGAATAAGCAAGACCACAAATGGCCCCCATACCCAACTCTCGCTTGCCCCGCGACCTGAACGGACCCAGTCAATCACAGACAAGAACAAGCACTCGGTTTGTCACATTTCGCATCAAAGCGTTTCACCAAAACAAGTAGTCCGGCTAGGGCCAACAGCTTGTCGAGATAGGCCTATAGAAAGGACCCAAGCCGTGAGCGGGATGGGCGAGGGAAGGCCTAGCTTCATAATTGTTTCCCTAAATATACACTCTCGGACAAAGAAGCAGGCATCATCAATCCATGCGGGTAGCCATGGGGTTACAGCCCAGCGTGGTTCAGAACAGAGCTGGAAAAACCCTTGGCATGATTCACAAAGTAACCTTTCTGATTAAGAAATTGACCTACTCTCTAAACCACGCTCAGCAGCTTTTGTCCCCTTTAAAAGTGCCTGCGTAGTCTCTAAAGCACCCCGTGTCGAGCGCCTAAAACACTCAAGAAACCCTATAGAGAACCTTTCATGGAGCCCTACTAGAACCCCAATGACTTTACTGGACATTACTGGACATTACTGGAACCTACTGGACCCTACTGGACATAGGGGCTATATAACTGTTTTGCAGGGCTATGAACGGATGCTTTGTAGTGTGAATATAGTTTCAAGAGGGTTGGATTCCTGAATCATGCTCAACATTGTATGTGGGCGGGGAGTTCAGCGTGGTTCAGGATTTGAGTGTGATTTTCTCAACCATGATCAGCACTAGTCTGAACCACGCTCAGCTGTAACTCCAGCCACAAGGGGTTCGCCACCAGGGATGTAATCCAAAGCAGTTAGTCAATCCAAATAAAGAAAATCAGTTTGTACACTTGACTCCTGAGGTGGAAGTAGGTCAAGAGTTCAGGTGAAAGTCTTCGGTAAGTCTGACCAAGAGGTCATGTGATGGTTCTTCTTTTCATGTCAAGTGGGTCTAAACACGTTATTATAGAATTTTCTTGATATTTATGACATGTTTTCTGAAAACTAGCTCAAAGCTATTTTTTTTAAAAAATATATATATAGAGAGAGAGAGAGAGAGAGAGAGAGAGAGAGAGAGAGAGAGAAAGTATAATGAGAACACAGGCAGGGAAATAGGTGAGAGAGCAGGAGGAGAGACCTGAGGAGAGGCCTGGGAGGGGGAAGATAGGGAGAGAGGGGGACAGGTGAGTAGTAGGAGAGATGTATAATAAGAAAACAGCGAGTTTACGCAGAATGGAGAAAGGAGATTTATTTGGACTCGATCATGGAACATTATCTGAACAGGTTTAGACGGTTCGACCCGAGCTGCAGGCCCACTTTCATCTCATTGACACTACAAAGACAGACGAACGTCCTCGGACAAGCCACACGGATCCAAGCGCTTGTTTAATCGTCCTTCAATTTAGCATAGCCATTATCTAGTAGCCAGTTGAAGGTCTCCTCTCCAAACTATTCATAGCATCGGACGTGGCTGATTGACGGTATACTGTACTGTACTGTCTCCTGTTAGTCGCAAGATCGGCGCGCCCCGCCTCTCAGCTCGCTTGATCAAACCGCTATAATCATTAATGCAGGCGGTCGTTAGTGTCGTTGGCCAGCTTGTCTATTTTCTTCGGAACCTGTGATCCTGATGTTGATATGTAGGTAGATCCTACTACAAGTCTCTATTATACTAGGTAGATGTAGGTATCGAGATGGGACTCGATTATATCCACCATTCTAACAATCCTATCATGACAATTACTCAACCCTCAATCACCACCGGAGTACTCTCCACCTATATAACGAACCATTCGATCATATTAGACAGCCCAAACCAAAAGACCCAGACAGAATTTCAAGATTCCAAAAAACCCCAACCAAGCAAGAAGGAACAATTAAACAAGAAAGTAGAAAAGAACCCAAAAAAGAAGGCGGCGCATTGCGAGGAAACCCCACAGCTGTCAGACAGTCAGCCCTGAGAAAACCGCTAACCCTACTTGACAATGACGTACATTGGTAGTCTGCGTCTTACTTCATTCATTCTAGCCTCACTCGCCTGCTCTTCCCTCTTCTTTTGAGTAGATCCATGCGTACACACCAGGTAATTGAATCAATAAGAAAAAAATAAGTCCTATACGATTGCAATAAACCATAGCAACCCTTATAGAACAGAATATACACCCCAACCCAGTCATTTACCATGCAAGGTACATACAATGCCCGAAAAAGAATTAAAATAAAGCCACCCGCTCATAAGCAATCCGTATCCTTTTCATCATCAGAAGTAAGTAAGCAATAAACATCATGTGCGTAAATTAGTTGGTGTTGATATGGTTGGTAGGGTCGGATATTTCGCGATTCAACACCGTCAGAAGAGATAGACCTAAGAAAGAAAGGTTCATGAGGACGTTGAGCTGGGTCGTTTGAGGGGGTGGGCTTCTGTGTTTCTGCGAGATATTAGTTTTGAACCTTCCCTTTTCTTTTCTTGTATTCCTTCTCTCTACAAGAAAAAGAAACACAGGGAAGGGGAATGGAACATACAAAACATAATCATCCAAGCTCACAACCCCGGGATCACAAAACAGCAGATAGAAATACTTCAGTGTCTCCGCCAACCAAAACGACTCCATCTCATCCAGTAGCACCGGATCCGTAACGGTGACATCGCTGATCGCCGAGTGCGCGATCCCCGTTCTTGTTATCTTAGAGACGGCTTCGAACATCTTCCACCCGCGCTCGCGCCAGTACTCGTCGCCCGTTAGTCGGAACATGATAAACACGGACTCGATCGCCTCGGGACGAAGCTTGTAGAGACGGGAGGTGATGCGCGTTACGCCGGGTGGGAGGTGTTCGCTTGTGATTCGTGAGGATACATATGCTTGGTGGGATGGTGGTTCCTCTGAGCTTTCTTTGGGTGATGAAGACTCGGATGAGGATGATGATGATGATGACTCGGGTGACTCGTGGGTTGGGATGTCGGTTGGTCGGCGTTTGGGCTGAGCGACGACGTGCCAGCGTTTGCTATTTCTCAAGCCGACGCTGCCTGGCTTCTTTGGCCCTTCCTTTTGTTGTTGCTGTTGCTGCTGCTTCTGCGAGGGTGGCGGGCGGGCGAGTCGCTGCTCCATGTAGGGGTCGAGCGCTTTGTGATAAGCGGTCTCGTCCCACGGGCAGGATTGCGGATCTTTGCAGGGGACAAGGTCGAATCGCTCCGGCATGATGCCAGTCTTAGTCGCCTGGTAAGCCCACACGCAGCCGTCCGTCAGCTTGCGGGCGAGATCCATGTCACTGTCAATGCCGAACAGCTTTGCGCCGATGGCGACCATGCCGCCTGCAAAGCACGACAGGTGCGTGCCCTCGTACTTGTGCTTCATCTGGTCTGGTGTAGCGTGGGCAACTGGCGTCGACAGGCTCACTGACGCTAGGAAGCGCACGTTGGTCGTGCCCTTGGCCATTGGCCGGAAGACGAGGTGCTTGCGCGCGGCTGTCATAGCCTTTTCGTACATCGTCTGATACTGCGGGTTCAGGCCGCCGAGCAGCATGTGCTCCTTGGGTAGGTACTCGTACGCCGAGTCGGCTAGCGCTCCCATCCCGAAGGTGTCGAACTCTGTCGCCGGACTGCGGAGCCCGTCCTTGCAGATTGTGTCTCCGTCTGCATCTGCGTTCGCTTCTGGCAGCGCCCTGCTTTCTAGTCGTACGGCATCGGGACCTGGTGTCTCCGTGCGGGAAGCGTCATGCGACTTGAAGTAGTCTGTGTAACTTTCGAGGTCCGAGGGTAGCGGCTTTGCGCCTGTACCTGAGGTAGAGCCTGTGTCTGAGGTAGAGCCTGTGTCGGAGGTAGAGCCTGTGTCGGGGGTAGAGAGCTCTGGATCCAGCGGGGCCTTGGCTGTGGCTGCCTTGCACCCCGAGGCATCTACCTTGATCGGCCACAGACCCGGTAGTTTCGTTGAGTCCTGCATTTTCTCCAGTTCGTTCGTGATGCGCGCAATGGCGTCGTAGTACTTGTCTTCCTTGGTCAGTTGTGCCAGACGCGTGAACTCCACCGACAGAGAGCCGAGCTCTGCCAGTACGGCCTTCGCATCTGCGCTGTGCGGCTTGGAGGTGTAATTCCTGCAAACAAACACATCTAATCAGCAACAGGGACTCATCTCATCGCTCCAGAAAATACCTACGGCGCCCAATTGTAAAAAAGAGCCGGCATCCGATTTGGCGTATCAAACGCGCCGATTAGAATCTCCGCCAGCTCTTTAGCCTTATCCAGAAGCACCGGATACCGATGCTCCGACACATCGTACGCCCCCAGCAGACCCCCCAAGTAGCGAATAACCGTCTCAAACATGGGGATATCCTTGCGCCTGCACGTCGTAAAATCAATCATCTTGACACGATCCACCGCAATGACGAACTCCTCGCGCAAGTCCATAATCCACAACGTGTCAAGCGTATCCACCAGCGTGGCGCCCCAGCCGTTGAACGGGTCGCGGGAACCCCCGCGGACGGGGGTGATTTCGTCATGCCCCATAGCGGCGACCTTGTACCCGTTCCATGCGTGCACGAAGGTCTCTTTGATTTGGGACAGACGCTGCAGGCGCTTCATCTTGTCGTGGGACGACTCGTCTTTGAATGTGGCTTGTAGTTTGGGGAGTTGGTGTGGTTGGTCGCTTGGGAGCTTGATGAGCTCCTCTGCGGGGAGTGGAAAGTGCTCGCGCGGCTTTGTCCAGTGTGCTGCTGGCCGGTTCGACTCGGGTCCCTCAACCTCTAGTCGGCCTTTGGCGAAGGAGCCATGGTCCGTGTCGGGGGCGTTCGGCCAGGAATCCCTGTCCTTGCCTGACTCTGCGAGAGAAGCATCGGGGTGCTGCTCTGTGGGCGATTTCGCGGAGGCGGTGTCGGTGTCTAGTTTGCTGGGGCGATCCTCTGGTTGTTGGGACAGGCCAGGACCGGACTGGAAGTCGTGCGACGGTGGAGGAGGAGGGGGAGGAGGGGCGAGAGGGGCCTGGGGCGACAAGGGGGCTTGCTGGAGCTTGTTTGCGTTGACGTGGGGACGTAGGGAGAAGGGAAAACGCTTGGTGTTTGCCGAGGGTGGAGCGCGAATAATATCATATGGAATCGGGTGTTCGCGAGAGCGCGTAAAGTGAATTAGGGTCAGGATTAGGACGGTAGCTAAGACCAGTGGGATACGGTAGCGACGGGCTCGAATCATGATGTTCGTCTAGACAGAGGGGTTAGTTGGATACGATTGGAGTAGAAGTCATAACCGAATGGCATCCTCACTATGTGGTTATTATTATTATCTCATTACCTAAGTATAGGAATGATCCTCAGTCAATCAATAGTCAGTAGGTTGAGGATAGATAGAGCATGGCGGGGAAAATCCAGCTCTGTCAACGAGAGAGAAAGAGAAAGACAAAGTCAGCCTGACTCAAGAGACCAAAACAAAGAGACGAAGAGAAGTGAAATGAAGAAGGAGAAGAAAACAAAGTGAGAAAGAAGAAGAGAAAAGAAAGACCCAACAACCAACTAGTCCCCCAGCCAAGCCCGTCTAGACCGCAAAACCGCTTCCTCCATTAGGCTTAGGTATATCTGGCATGGTATGTACCATACTATGTATGTACGATGTATATCAGATGGAGACTATTTATGACAACAAGGATGGATCCAATTGCAAACCGGGTTGCTGCCAGGAGTGGATCCTCCTGCAGGAATGATATTCCATTATTCGTCTAGTTCCTGGTGATGCATCATACCATTTGCTCACCTCTACTTTGCTTGATGGAGTTGGATTAGGGTGGTTTTTTATTTTGGCAGTTTTCTTCCTGAGTTTCTGTGCAAACCTTTGGATCTTGGTTTGGTCTGGTCAAGGCAGGGGTTGGTTGGATTTGGCTTTGTTTACGCGCCAAGGGCAAACATTCCCCTCTCCAGATGAACACTCGAAAAAAGAATGTAAGGTAGATTGAGGTATAATCGTTCGATTTCATAATAAACTATTAGAGACCCACGGTCGTCCGTCCCCGGTGGTCTTTGTTCACCTTCTGGAACTGCTGGATAAGTCCCAACACCCCTGCCCCCCCGGTGATCGCATCGACTTCCTCCCCTTCGTCCCCCTCGTGCGTTTCCTCTCCCATGAGGTTCACCCGCCATGACTCCCCCAGATTGCTACCGCTGGCGCCAACCCCATCCCCGCTGGATCCAGTCCCGTGGTGGGGAGACCCTCCACTGCCCCTCGCGGGTAGGGATTCGTCGTCATCCTCGATGGGACTGGTCACCGTCGGCGCCGCGCGCGAGGGACGATACCGCGAATAGACCCCAGGGCGGTGGGAGGACCGGAACCCGGACGCAGATGGCTGGTGGTGCGGGTCGAGGAGAACGGATGGCGCCGGGGACGCGTGGTCACCCACCCCCGAGGGCCCCGCGCGCGGCCCCAGGTACGACTGAGCACCGCCGGGGGGCGTGTGGCGCATCCGCGCGGGGTCCGGCCGCTCCCCCCAGTGACCCATGTCGGCCATCGACGGCGTGCCCAGCGTCGGGAACGCCGGGGGTGGGTGAAACTGGCGTCGCGTGGCTGGGTGACCGCCGCGATTATTGGCCCCGTAATTGTCTAAGAACCCGTAGTACGACGCCAGCATCTTGCCGTCCTTGGTCGAATAGTAGTCCCCGCGAAGGTCGGGCCCCCCTCGCACCCCTGGAGGTCCCTGGGGAATCGCGTTGGTGCCTTTCTTGAAGTCGAACACCGCGAAGGAGCATAGATACCCCATCCCGTCCACGTGCACCGTGAACTCCCGGAAAAAGTCGATGAGGCGGTCACTGGACTTGGGCAGGCTGAACCAGAGAATAAACGGCGTGAAGATCAGACTCAGGATCTCCTCCGCGAAGCTGACGATCTTCATCTGGAATAACGCGGCAAACTCTTTGCGCACGTCGTCGCTGTGCAGCCGGCCTTTCCAGTGGCTGGGGCAGTAGTGCGTAAATTCGATCACCTCCGACAGAGCAAACTCGGGATCGAACACGTTGGTCTCTTCAGGGACCAACCCGTTGGCGACGGCCCAGACGGACCCAAAGATACCCAGATAGAAGAGCACCGTTCGATCCGGCGTGATCTCAAAGCCCAGGAACAACTCCGGGTCGACCAGTGACGCCAGCGCCAGCACAGATGCAAGGGCACCCGCGACGAAGGCCACAAACCCAGCCGCCTGGATGGTCTTGTCTTTGGGGAACTGGTCCAGATAACGGTTGGCGAACGGATAGGACATGTTGATGCGGCGGTCAAACAGATGCCACAGCTCGTTGAACTCACGGAACTTCCATTCGGCCAGCGCGGTGTATTGGCGAGATCCGATCCGAGACGGGTTCTTCTTGTACTCGTTGAAGTAGCGGAAAAAGTAATGAATCATGAAATAGACGATGATGAACGGGGCGACGAAGACGTTCATGATCCCCGCAAAGATGAACCGTCGTCGCAGGCCCTCGCCCAAGGCCTTACGATGGGTGTCCTTCAGGAACAGAGTCCGCACCTGGCCCTGCTCATCGAACACGTAGTCCATCACACAGAGATTAAGGTTCCATTCCAGCGTCCTCGAGAACAGTGGGCGATTTCTGAAGAACGGAATCGGTAGAGTGAGGTCGAGTATATCTTTGTTGATCAGTGCAATCAGATAATTCTCCTTGCGCATCAGCCGATTGGCAATGTCGTGTGCGTCCATGCGCTGTTTCGACTGACTGCCGATGTACTTGCGGTGTTTGGCGGACACCGTACCAGCCGTCGCTGGGTTGGAGTCGCGCAGGGTCATCAGCCGGCTGACGACTTCCTGCCACGAGATCGTCTGGATTTCCGCATCCGTGATCCCGAGCAAGTAGTGGAAAAAGTCATGCATATGCTTTAATCGTCGGATGTCGAAGAGATACTGAAATGCCTTGCCGATCCAGAATAGTGTCAACAGCCAGAGTAGAAACGTCGACGACATGGACATCTTGTTGGTACATTTCTGGATCAGTATGTCGTCTAGTCGTCTACTGCCCCGAAACTCGCGATAATCGATGCAGTTGGTGAGGAACACCCCGAATCCCACGATGAACGCAAAGGTTCTGCCATCTGTTAGACCACCGGCCTCCTTGCAATTTTATTGATCGGGAAGTCAGGGAAGCACATACAAGAGGTTCAGAAAACGGTTCAGCAATATGGACCAGATCCCATTCCCGGTAAAATACGAGTAGACGTCTTTCAAGAAGTTGTCCAGGTTTTCTACGTTGGCCCACATCCATAGGGCCTTCTCTTTGGGGTCTACAGTCGCCATATTTGGAAGGCCCTGAGACCAGATCACTCCCGGACGACGTCTCCGCCGGTCGTCGTGGATCGGCAACCGTTCTCGGGCAGATTCCCAGTGAACTCGGTCATCCCGAGACGAGGGCCCACCGACCAGGGGCTCTGGTACGTGAAGGTGATGGGGGCTGGGTGGAGGCGGTAGTCGGGACTTCAGGTCATCGTCATCGTGCCCTTCCACCAGCAGGGATGCCGGGACATCGTCATCCCCATCATCCGGGTCATGCCGTGGCGAGGCCCCTCGCATCCACCGTGGTCGGCTGGGTTTGCGACGGCGAGAGCCCGCTTTCGGCGGCCCCCCCCTGGATGTTCTTTGCGGGCTCCTTTGTGTCAGGAACGCATCGCTTTCGCTGGGCATGTCATCTCTCTCCGCCTCGGCCATGGCCTCCTCCAACTCGTGATCGGTATATTGTTGCCTCGCTCCATCCTCGAATTCTAATCCACCTCGTTCCTCCACGTCTAGATCGGAATCCGCATCGTGTTGTCGGATGGTCTCGTATACCGAGGGTGAGCCGTTCGGAGGGAGGAACCGTGATAGGATGTTGGAGGCCATCATCTTGAAGGTTCTTCAAAGAATCCGATGCGACTACAGTCATACAGTAGGAATCAGTACGTAGCAATCTTCACCCATAGTCCGAGTCAAAACTCAGAGGAGGGTCCAAGAGCAGGCCATGTGATGGCAAGCGATGTGGAACAACAACTCGACTCTCCTCTGAACCAGGCGGCACAACTATGAATAGATCTAGATCCCCAGGTCAAAGAGGTATAGTATAGAAGACAAAAGAAGGGAACTGAAGAAGTAAATAAGACAAGTAAATAAGCAGATAGAAAACAAGATGAGGAGTCCAAGGCAGGTCGTTTGACCAGTCGAGGAGGTGAAGATGGCCGGTCGAATGACACTGATGAATGATAAGCTGCTTCTTGCCGCCCTATGATGCAAGGCGGTCAGCGCTGGCGCTGCTATCAGTGGTGCCTGAGGCTGTCACGCCGATCAGCTGATCTTGGTACCCGGAACAACGGTTGATCCTCTTTATAGATCACGTGATGCTCACAGACTCTACTGCTATGTATGTACAGCATCAACAGGGTAAGATACTGGAGATATTACTCGGTCGAGGTCACGGAATACTTTTCCAAGCTACTCCGAACTGTCTCTGACGACACGAGTCAGGTCCAGGCGGATTGGACTTGCTCGGGATGAGCCGCCAACAGCCATCTTTCCAGTTGATTGGTGCCGTTGGTTCAGAGATCCTTCCATCTCTGGTTCGTGCGGGGTTCGTCTTCTCCCCCAATGCCTCATCGTACCTTGGATACTACTGTTCTTCCGGACTTTTGTCGAGAGTATCAGACTCACCTGGTCTGCGGTTGAATGGCCTTCACGGACATGTAGGGATTGACTCCTAGTGTCCGTCGAATTGTCGCCACATAATAATCGAGGGGGTGTGATCCGCTTTTCCCTCTTTTCTTTCTGAGAGAGAGGGGCGAGAGGAGAGGGGAGGGGTGGGGGTTTTTTTTCCCAAAAGGTTCATATTTTCGGAACAGCCCCATAGCATCAAGTTTCTACCGACATGTCGGGTCACGAGCGCGGGATTTGAGCAGAACGGAGCTAAATATCTGCCGCTGTGTCGCCGGCCCTCGAGTGGCGTCAGCGATTTTGACAAAGATAGTGCGAGACCGCGAGGACGGCCGAAAGGGAAAAAAAAAACCCACACAGACCACTGACTAGTGTCCACTAAATCGGAGGTGACCCCCATTACCGTGATAGTCTGCAGCGTACAGGCCACCCAGACCACCCACTAGGTCGTGGTCATCACCCCGTTTCCACCGGCGCGGCTGTACGTGCGTTGCTTGGTGTCAATGACGAACAACCAGGCGCTAACCCATGTCCTTTGGAACACCTTCTTGCAGAATGACCACAACCCCTGTCGGGATATGGGGAGATGTTCTGGCTCCTCAGGGATCTGGAGGTTCTGGACGCCTGAAAAAAGCGGGCGAAACCAACTGGGTGGTTCTGGGGACAGGAAGCGCAAAGCCTCTTGCTGTTCCTTTGTCCGCCACAGGCTCGGTTTCACTTGGCTTGATTTGATGGAAGCCGAGAAACGAGCCCTCCGCGAACAAAGGGAAACATAAAAATAGGAACATGGGGGGTGACAGGGGAAAGAAGACAAAAAGCAGAAAAGAAAAAAAAAAGGCCAATTGGAATCAACTAATCATCAATCACATTCAATTTTGGATTAGGCCTGCTGTTAGCTTTTTGTTTTTTCGAAGCCCCCTCATCAACGACCGGATTTAATCCGCACAGCGAGCAATAGCCGGAGGTCAGGTGTGGTAGTGAGTGGTCCAGCGAGCGAGGGTTGTGAATCCTTGTGTGATGTTGGTCCTACTCCATCTGGTGATGACCATAGCCCGGGAGGGCATGGACCGACATTCTCCAACGGACCCTGGACTAATACTAGGAATGATGCAAGGATTTTGCCAGTCCAGGTGGCTTTTGAGCAATTGACTTTTGGCCATGATGGAAATTGGGAAAAGAAGGTTACCCAGAAAGTCAGTCAACATCCTGGACCAATGCACTACCGTGTCAAAGGCGGGATATATCCCTGGGCAGAGTATAGAGACTCGACGCCTCGGTAGATAGTTTGGGTCTGGAGTACCACTCACTGCAAGGTGCAAAGGTAAAATCAGATCTAGTTCTATATGTCTAGGACTAGTCGAACATCGCCACCTCCGCATTAAACTTTGGCTACGATTCTAGCCATCATGTCTCTCGTATCTGTGTGCTGCACTAATTCCTAAAATATATCTGGCAGGTGGCTATAGTGGGTAACGGTTGAGTGGACGAATCTATAGGATTAGGGGGATCGTGCATGCAAGGTAGGGCGTACATACTACATAATAGACAAGCCACAGCTGAGATGACCTCGTCATCATGATATGGATTTTCTAGAGACTGATTCTTTTCTTCTTTCTTCTTTGTTTGTTCCATTTCTTTTCTTCTGGCTTACTATGATTATCATTCATTTATAATATATCATTTTATTTGATTTTAGATTTGGTTTTGATCGGTACTCATTTAATCTGCATTGATTTGCCCCTCTATTTCCACCTATCCATTTCCACTTATTCCTTGATTATAATTGATATATTTTATATGATTTATATGTTTTTTATAATCTATATAATTATCATTAATCTTAAAATGTCCACTCGTATATCCAGACCCTTGGTATCATCCCAGCCAACCCGCCCGAGTAGATCTTAATCCAGATTTTCTCGGGGCTGTCCCAATGCGGTAATACCTTCATCCTCAGCTTCAATGGGGATCAACAATTCAACTCCTGCCAGATTCGACCAGATAGATGTGTATCTCTATAGAGTTGTCTAAGAGTAGTACGGGGTACATCTGATGTAGTTGTCCATGCATTCGGTATGAGCCTTGAGGTGGTGATATCCATGCCTGAAGGATCAGGGGCATCGATCCATGCGGTGCAAGATGGATGATGATAGGAAGAAAGATACTCTCATCTCACCTTACTGGACCATCATTAGGGATTTTCACCCACTAGGATGACCCTCATCATTCTTTCCAGGATTTTCTGGGTCAATTTACGCTGGATTGACTGCGTTACTTTGAATATATGCCCGATCATTCCTCCTCACGGGTAATTAATTCATATCCTGGTTCTTCCCTGGTTCTTGGACCTTCTTTGGAATGTTCACTTCCCCATCTCTTCATCCTCTTATTCTTATTCCTATTCTGATTTCTATTCCTATTCCTATTCTGATTCCTATTTCCTTCCTTCTTTCTTTCTCTTGATCCACTGCCCCCATCCGTCTCGTCAAACCCGTCCACTCCCCTCCCCACCCACACACCAACCAACTTCCGAACAACCACCTCCACTACTACTACTAATCCATCCATCCATCCATCCATCTTCCCCCCTAATACCAATACTTGCGAACATTACCGTTATCCGTGGTTTCTTCTACCACCACCTTCTTCCCCCCACCCACCCACCCACCCACGTACCACCATCATCACCACAACTACTACTACCACCACCACCACCACCCACCACCACCCACCATCATCTCGACAGTCGACTCTCCTCATCAACAACGCGCCCGAATTCGACCCGAATGTGCGACTCTACCTTGCTCCCTTTCCCCGGACTCCATGCGTTCAGCTAGCAACCATCTCATTATTGGACGACTCAAGGCCCTCAATTGCTCGAGGACCGTTGTGCAGCGCATGTTGCGTATTCAACGCGCTGCAAGGTAAACCTTTCATCAATCTGTTCGACTACCATCTCTTTCTCAACCAGTTCATGCTCGTCCCTCCGTTCGTCCTTCTACCTGTTGCGTCTCTCCGTCCCAGCCTGCGTTGAGTGCGGCTACCGCCCGACCCGCCCCATCCTCGCGTTCGCGGAAACCCAAAAGAAAAAAGGAAGCAAAAAGGATAAAAAAAAAATAATAAAAAAAAAGAAGGAGGAAGAGAAGAAGAATTTTCTTCATTTTCTTTTTCTCTTTTCTTTCTTTTTTTAATAAAAATTAAAATTACACTCAGAAGATGGAGTCGGAAGGTTCAAATGGGTTCAAACGGAACTCCGTACACCAGGGGTCCTACAGTCGTCCGGTGGAACGGCGACCGAGCAAAAAGTCCTCCTCCAAGGACCGTCATGGCATGGTATACCCGGATAGCTTTAGAGACAGGGGCATCCGGACGGTGACGCCGGACTCCACCTCCGATGCGGGCCACCATTCGCATTCGCCCGTGTCGGAGGCGGAGTATCTGTCCTCAGGCGCCGCTGCGACCTCGCCCCGTGTGACCCCCCGAACCAGGCCCCTCGACCTCGAGTCTCACCATCGCGACTTTCATTCCTATTATTCCGCGGGGGACGAGGACGAGGCCGTCATGGAACCGAGGAGCCTCCGGGCGCGGTCCCAGACCACCACCCTGGATGACCAACGCAGCGAGATCTCCTCCAGCTCCTTCTTGAACCGGACGCGGAATCCCCTCGCTCCTCTCAACGCCACCGCACCCCCGTCCAAGACGCCCGACGAGCAACAAACATCGTCCATTGGATATCCGTCCGTTCTTGCATCAACGCCATCGACCCGCCAACGACCCAGTAAGTCCGCCGGGACCTCGAGTTTGCTGGCCAGTGTCTCCGCCGCCGGCCTCTCCAACAGCGATGCCTCCAAGATCCTGAAACTCATGAAGGACACCTGCGGCCGGATGCATGGGATCCTGTCGTTCCGCACCGCCAACACCACCGCCTGGACCTCCGGCTACTGCGCCATCAACGTCGCGACGGGGAGCTTGATATATCAGGCCAAAGGCGAGCCGGCGCTGGCAAAGACCCTCATTCCGGACCTCCGCGGCTGCCAGGTTCGCTCCCGCGTGGATCCCGAGCAACGCACCAACTATCTCAGCGTCTCCACCTTCACCTCCGGCCTGGGCGTCGAACTCAAACCTCACGTCAGCGAAACCTACGACTCGTGGCTGGCCGCTCTCCTGTGCTGGCAGCCCATCCGCCCCAAGGGCGTCCAGAACAAGATGACCAAGCCGCAGTCGGTCGCCATCGGCGACCGTCGCGTGGCCGAACACCGGCGGAACTCGGAGAGTACCGTCCCCAAAGAGGCGGCCATCATCAAGGTGGGCAAAATGCTGCTCTGGGACCGTCCGAGTGCGTCGGGCGCCCGACCCACCTCCGCACGCCGCGTCTCGACCTACCGACAGCAGCGGGCGCTCTCGTCCTCGTGGCTGAAGGTCAGCTGCACGTTGCAGGAGAATGGGGTCTTGAAGCTGTTCACCGAGTCCGACATTACCTTGGTGGCCTGCATCCAGCTGTCCCAGCTCTCCCGGTGCGCCATCCAGCAGTTGAACCCGTCCGTCCTCGAAGACGAATTTTGCATTGCCATCTATCCCCAGTACGCCGCCCACTCCGTGTCCGGATTGACGCGGCCCGTCTACCTCGCCCTGGAGAGCCGCGTCCTGTTCGAAGTGTGGTTTGTCCTCCTGCGCGCCTTCTCCATCCCCGAGCTCTACGGCCCCGAAAACTCGATTGAAGACCGCCCTACCCGGGCCCCGACCTCCTCCGGCGACACCGCGGTAGCATCCACCACGGACATGTTCCGCATCGAGAGGGTGCTAACCGTGGGAGTGACCGAGGCGAAAATGTACAAGACCGCGACCGACGAGCTCCCGCGCAGCCGCAAGGCGTCCCGGTCCCAAAGCCAGTCCACCACGACCTCGGCCGTCGACGACTACTACACCGAAGTCCTCCTGGACGGCGAGATCCGCGCCAAGACGGCCGTGAAGTTCCGGACGGCGAACCCCTTCTGGCGCGAGGACTTCTCCTTCAGCGATCTCCCGCCGGTCCTGTCCCAGGTCTCGATCCTGGTCAAGGCGCTCAACCCGACCCAGAAGGATTGGTCCCTGACCGCTCTGGGATCCTACGCCCTATCCCAGGACGCGAACGCCACCGGGGTCGACGACGTCGATATCTCGTTGTCCTCGCAAGATGCCACGTACGGGAGAGTCGACCTGCGGCTCGATGATCTGGAGCCCGGGGTGAAAACCGAAAAGTGGTGGCCGCTCCTGGACGAGCGGGACCAGGCCGTGGGGGAGATGCTGATGATGGTCCGCATGGAGGAGGCGGTGGTCCTCATCTCACACGAATATACGCCCATGTCCGAACTCCTGCATTCCTTCACCAACGGGCTCACCATCCAGATGGCGCAGCTCCTGTCCTCCGAATTGAATCAGCTCGCCGAAGCCCTGCTGAGCATCTTCCAGGTCTCGGGCTCGACGGTGGAGTGGATCGCAGCATTGGTGGAAGACGAGATCGACGGGCTGCACAAGGAGTCGACGGCTAACCGTCTCCGGTATACCACGCGCATCCACTCCAACGATTCCCGGGAGACCGGCCAAGAGCGGGAGGTTCTCGTGCGAGATCTGGGCCGCACGGCGACGGTTGAAGCGAATCTCCTCTTCCGGGGGAACTCCATCCTCACCAAAGCGCTCGACCTCCACATGCGCCGACTAGGCAAAGAATATCTAGAGGAAACGATCGGCGAGCGGCTCCGCGAAGTGGACGAGAGTGACCCGGAGTGCGAAGTGGACCCGTCTCGCGTCCATAAAGCGGATGATCTCGAGCGCAATTGGAGGACCCTGATCGCTCGTACCACCAGCATCTGGAAAGCCATCGCGAACTCCGCCTCTCGATGCCCTCCCGAACTCCGACTCATCTTCCGACATATCCGAGCGTGTGCAGAGGATCGGTACGGCGACTTTCTGCGAACGGTCACTTACAGTAGCGTGTCTGGGTTCCTCTTTCTGCGGTTCTTCTGTCCGGCAATTTTAAACCCGAAGCTCTTTGGATTGCTCAAGGGTAGGTCACCATCTTTCCCGCCTTCCCTTCAGATTGTACTAACTGTTGTTCACGGTAGATCATCCTCGTCCTCGCGCCCAACGTACTTTGACCCTGATCGCCAAGGCTTTGCAGGGACTGGCCAACATGACCACGTTCGGTAGCAAGGAGCCGTGGATGGAGCCGATGAACCGGTTTCTGGTCGGTAACCGGGCCGATTTCAAAACTTTCGTGGATTCGATCTGTGCGATCCCGGCCGATCGACCGACGCCGATAGTCACACCCTCGTACGCCACGCCCATCCAGATCCTCGGTCGTCTGCCTCCCACGTCCCGCGAAGGGTTCCCGAGCCTTCCATTCTTGATCGATCACGCCCGGAGCTTCTCCACTCTGATCCGATTGTGGCTTGATGTAGCACCGCACCGGCTGACCGAGCTGGAAAGTATTGATGGGTGCCTCCAGAAGTTCAATGAGCTGGCCACGCGTCTCCATCAGCGGACCAAGGAGTGCCTCAGCCGCGCCGAACAAGCGGAACGGCCCAATGGCACCCTAGAGATCAAGTGGGAGGAGCTGGTCGACTCGATGGAACGGTCCGCCACCTTTTACGACGATAGCTCGAAGCCTACCACGCCCGCCACCGAGACCGCCGTCGCCGAAACCGCCGCGGCGGGTAGTCACCGCAACTCGATCGGGTTCTTCACCTCGCGGCCTTCGCTGCCCCGGCGGTCGACGGACTGCGCCCCCGAAGCCGATGAGGATACCCCGCCCAGCTCATCGTCGGCGACCTGGGACCAGGGGCGGGTGCCGTTCTCCCTTCCGCGGTGGTCGGACACGCGAGATAGTACCGGAAGCTCGAAGAACTCGTCTACCTACTCTCTCGACTACCACGAGACGACCAAGGCGCGCCGATCCAGCCTGTCCCGCGACACGTCCAGCAAGTACCGGATCTTCGACTTTGTCCCGGCGCCATCCCGGCGCAAAGCCAAGGAGCGGGAGGCGGCACAATCACGCGAAGACTTATGAAACCCGTTCCATGCGTACCGGTGCTCAATAGCCGCCATACAGGAGACGGGTCCTACATGATGATGACGATGCATCTTTGACCGTGGATAGCGCACAAAGTTTTGTATAACAGGAGGGCGAAGGGGCATGTCAGTCCTGGCATCGCATCTTTGGTGTACATTCTTCTCTTCTCTTCCTTTCTTCTTTTCTTTCTAATTGTCCTTTGGCCCATGTGCTCATGATTGAACGCGCTTTCCTATCTATGTCACGTTCTCCCATCTTTTCTCTCTCATCTATCGTTCTCCCCCATCTATTATATCCACATTTATCTCTCCTATTTTCTCTGATCTACCTGGAAAGCATTTCTCTTGGTGTTGATACCCTGCTCTGGTTTTTCTGTTTTGCATAGAAAGCGAGAGACTCGCGCGAGCAGATGGCTGGAAAGCGTGTGATGTGGCTTTGGAAGGTTTTTCTTTTTTTCTTGATTCATCTATGGATTTATCATCTTTCTTTATTGGGTGGTGATGTCTTTTTATTCATTTATCATTCATCTATCTACTTATTTATCATGTCGTCAAGCTGTTCTCTTTTGCGTGTCTGTAAATAGTTTGCTTGATCTTTGTTTGGTTGGTTGGGTATGTTATAGATGCTATGAATCTTACCGTCCTGTCTTGAAATGGGTGGATGGATGTGGTTATACTATCTATTATATTATATTTATTATTGTTTATACCTATTATTGTTTATACCTATGATTGTTATATATGCTATCTTATTGCTACTCTGTACACGGTACTTCCGAGAGGTATACACGACGTACAAGCAGGTCTCCCTACCTGTTCCATTCCATTCATAGAGAAAGAGAACAACAACAACTAGAAACTATATATAAAAAGAACACAAAACAGAAACCGTAAACGAACAAGCATATCAAATATAAGCCGAATAAAACAAGCAAACACAAATAGAATACAGATGGTCAAAAGAGGCGGTGGGATGATGGTAAGTTACATCCACAAACAAAGCTTCCCACTCGCCGTGCCCCCCGCCACCCAATTCTTACTCCGGTGGAAGACAGCCACGGCTGGCACGGCGGTGATGCCGTCCCCGCCGAGCTGGGCTAGCTGGTCGCCAGAGCTGCTGTAGATGTCGACGAAGCGGTTCATGTTGCCGATGCAGAAGCGCTGGATGGGGGATTGCGGGTTGAGTTGCCATTGGGGGCGGAGGCTACATTATTGATTATTAGTGTTATTATATATATGTTTGGAGATGAGGGGATTGTTGGGTATGTTATGAGGGAGGTTGGTTGGTTGGAGGAGGGAGGGAAAGGAGGGAGGGAAAGGAGGGAGGGGAAAGGGGAAACATACATTGTAACCCAACGGCCTGTTTGGCAGTTATGTCGCACGACGGTATCAGGCTTGGTCTCGTCTTCGGGGAGAGCATGTCCTGCGGACCAGGATGGGAGGCCGCGGGCGGCGAAGTCGTAGATCTTGAGGGTGTCGTCGTAGGAAGAGGTAGCGACGTGGCCTGCTGCGTTGAAAGCCGCGTGCGAGACGGACAGCCGGCTGTGGTGTTCTGCGACGGGGGTCGGGTCCGAGTGCGACAGCTTGCGCAGGTCCCAGAGACGCATCGTGCGGTCGAGACTGGCCGTTGCGACGAAGTGCGGCTGCGTGGGGTGTAGCGAGAAGCCGCCAATTTTCTTCTCCGATAGTTGCCAGGTGGAGGGGGCGGTGGAGGAGGAAGAGGGGGTGCGCGTGTCGTGGCGTCCGAAGGTGCCGTCTAGGGTCGTCCAGTAGAGGGTGCTGGGGTCGTCGGCGGCCATGTCGAGGCCGGAGAGGGGGACGTCGTCTGCTGTGGATGCGGGGGCGTATTTCTCGACGGAGGTGGTCTTTTCGAGGTCCATCTCGCGGATGGAGCTGTCGTAGCTGGCTGTGTAGAGGTGGGTGGGCTTGGAGGGGTGGATGTGCATGGAGCTGATGGTGCGGGTGTGCGGTTTGAGGGTTGTTAGGACGGGGTCGGGGTCGTCGTCTTCTTCGTCGTCGTCGTCGTCGCCTTCTTGTTTCACGGGTGTGGGCTTCTCTTGGGAGGCGTCTAGGAAGCCTAGGTGGCCCATTTTGTCGCCGGCGAAGATGAGCGGTTTGGTTTCGGAGGGATGGAAGGTCATGGTGTAGATGCGTTCGGGGGTGAGCTTGATGCCTGTTCATTATCAGTATGGTTCTCTTTCTTTCTTGCTTTCTGTTTCTTCTCTCTCTTTTGTAGAATTGGGATGACTGACGCTGCGGCTCCCACGGCTCCCACAACTCCAACCCACTCATCTCCTCCCTCAACTTCCGGAGATCCTTATCCGTTGTCTTTTCGATCTCCTCGTCCCCAAAGGTCCGCTGATACGGCATAGCGACGCCCTTGGAGATGACATCCACGCCGATGAGAGCATCCCCACTCAACTTCTGGCCCGCAACGACCATCTCGTTGAAGGAGAACGCATCCGACTTGCGCAATCGCTTCTCGCGCTCCTGCTGCTGATGCGCCTCAAATGCGTCGTCCGCGCGCCGCTTAGCGACCTCACTCTCGGCAGCGATGCCCCTCAGTCGCGACGAGGTGCGCCGGGGCAGGGCGGGCTCCTCCTTTTTCACTTTGGGGGGTGCGGCCTTCTTCCGGGCGCTGCTGCTGCTACTGCCACCGGTGGATGCACGGGGTATTTTTGGAGGGAGTAGGCTGGAGGATTTGGCCCCCAGGGAGAGTTTCTTGAGGAGGGCATCGCGTTCGGCGATGTTGGCGAGACGCTGCTTTTCGAAGTCGGAGATTTCGTCGGAGCCCATTTTGGGGGATTTCCTCTGTCTTATTTCTTCTTGATTCTTTCCAGTTCCTTTCGTCTTCTTTCTTAGTATGACAGGGTGGGTGTTGGAGTGTGGATCATGGTGAGGGCGAGTGAGAGGACGGAGAAGATGGATCTCGGACGCGTGCCTGGTGCCGCGTGGTCACGTGAAGATATATCACTTCCGCCTTTATTAGTTCACCTGCTCACTATGGTACTCCGTACGGGTAGTATACTTCATTACTTGATTTGATGATTTATGGAGACGATCTCTGACTGAGTATACTTTATATATGTCATGACTGAAGGAACTGTGGGGTGATTTGAATTGAGATTGATCTGTTAGTATATGGACACTCATACCTGGGTATAGCATTCCCTTGTCGGAACTATAGTATTAGATTCATTCTTCGTGTCAACTCTATCCTGGATGATGTTTTAAGTGGTTCCTCTGGCGTGGAAATTACATCCTGATAACCCCACGTCCATGCATCCATTGAATTGGATGATCTGATTGATCAATGCATGGAATTGATACAATTCTGTTGTTTTCTTGTTGTCCTTTCCTCTTCCCCTCTTCTCTCTTCCTTCTTGCTTCTCCCTTTCTCCCCTCTCCTTTCCCTGTTTCTATCCATCGGTGTCTCTCTCCCCCGTCTTGGCTCTTTTGAATCTGTTTTATCCTGTTTGATTGTTGGTCGTGACCTCGGGAGAATCCATCCTCATTCTCCTGTCCTAATTTATTGGGAATCTTCATCTATCCATCCACCATGGGTAAGTCTATCGATTCCCTTTCTTTTTTGTTTGTTGATCTTTCTTTGGGTGATTTCCCCAATGATGATGTCAATGATTGAACTACCCCGTCAAACCCCCATAATCACTTCTGGTTCAACTCAAGGAGATCTTCCCATCTTATTGGATCCATGACTTGAAGATTTATAATCCTCTTCCTCAACCATCCCTCTTTCCATTCCTATTCTTTTCTTTCCTTCTACACCATTGGTACTATTCCTCTACACTGTCTCCCTTTTGATACTTCCATCTACTGTAAGTATGTACCTAGTCCCTTAGACTAGGTACTGCATCTCGGATGTCCACGGCAAACACCAATCAACACACCCTAATCCTCTCTGCCCAGTTGTCTCGTCTGACATTCTTCTTTTGCTTTTCTCTCTCTTCCCCGCCGTTACCCTCCTTTACCTTTTACCTTTTACCTTCTTCCTTTCTCCCCTTTCCCCTTTCCCTTTTCCCTCTGATCTTCCCCCTCCGGTTCTCTTCCTTCTCTTTCATATTCTCCTCGCTTTCCCTTCATTTCTTCTCTTCCTTCCCATTGTTGGTCTCGTCTTGCATCCTTCTATCTCTTCTCTCTCAAGTCTGGTTCTGTGGCTGACCGTCTCCGTCATCCAGCCGACGTCTATCGTCCGTATCCAGTAAGTTATCATTTTCAATTGAATTCATTTACCTTTGTTTCTTTCTGTCTTTCTTTCTTCCCACTATGCCATTCATGTCAATGTGCATGATCTCCACCGATATCAGCCTAGTCATGATTCTGACGACCGTGATGGTGATCGCACGCGCTGGAATGCCGGTCCCACTTTCCCCTCTCCATCTGCCCCGGTCGCCTGGTCCGTCCTCTTGTCTATATATATCCTTTTCCCCATATCTATTCCTTTGTTTATAGATACAGATGAATTTCATTATATGTATCATCATATAATCATCTTCATTTGTATATTTTATCATTCGATTTATATCCTCAATCACCCACCCCCTGTCAGAGGACCTGTCGGGCTGTCCCCCAGGTCCTTGTGCTGGGTGCTGGGTGCCTGAATCCGCTGCCTGGACCGTGCTTTGTCATCTTCCCTTCCCCGGTCACATGACAT
Source organism: Aspergillus candidus (assembly GCF_002847045.1). Taxonomy (NCBI): domain Eukaryota; kingdom Fungi; phylum Ascomycota; class Eurotiomycetes; order Eurotiales; family Aspergillaceae; genus Aspergillus; species Aspergillus candidus. The sequence continues at coordinate 7,131 of NW_020194066.1, read as the reverse complement.
CCCTCCATCCTCTTCGCTTCACCAACCTCACGCCCGCTCCTCATCCATCCTCAATTGACTCCATCCATCATCCCTCGCCCTTCAGACGCGTCCATCTCGATCTCTGTTTCAATTTCTTTCCTTTTTTATCTCTATCACCCGTGTCTTTACCCCCCCTGAAGGGTCCCGTGCCGATGCCGGCCGATTACTACGATACTGACCACGCTCAGCGTGAGAGGTCTCGTTCCCCCCGACGTCGTTCGCGCAGCCCTCGTCGCAGCCGTCGCTCCTACTCGCCCCGCAGTCGCTCCCGTAGTCGCCAGGACTACCGTCGATCCGATCGCCGCTCGCGCTCGCCCTTGAGTAACGCCCCCGGCATCGCTGGTGAATCCTCCGGTTCTGTTTACGGTGGCCGCAGCAGCTACCCGCCCCCCGCCAGATCGTTCGAGGATCGTGCCGTCGCCAAAGAACAGATGATGCAGACCGTCCGCGATACCTCCCAACAAGACCGTCGCGTCTATGTGGGCAACCTTTCCTACGATGTCAAATGGCATCATCTGAAAGATTTTATGAGACAGGGTGAGCAGGGTCATATCGTGCCGGGCGTGTGATGGACTTTTTTTCTTCTTTCTTTCTTTCTTTCTGTTTTCTGTTTTCTTCGCTCTGCTGGTCTTGGAATCTCGTGACTGACCATGGATGGGGGACTCTTTTCTCCGCGATTCGAACTTTAGCTGGAGAAGTCATCTTTGCCGATGTCTTACTGCTTCCAAATGGAATGTCGAAGGTGGGCGCCAATGCGTAGTGTGGCTGGTTTTCTTGCTTGCCATTTCCTTTTTTTCTTGACCGTTCCCTTTGGTTTCTGGAACTTTTCCCCCACCCCTTTCGTTGGTTTGCTTGGACTGTTTGGGTTGACGGGTTGGGCCTGGTTGTCCGGGATATTGTAGGGATGCGGGTAAGTGATCTTTGAATCTCGCGTGCCCTGGGACCATCGCGCTGACTTGGTTGTCTCTTAGGATTGTGGAATACGCGACCAGGGATCAAGCGCAGAATGCGGTCAACTCCCTGAGTAACCAAAACCTGATGGGCCGACTCGTCTACGTTCGCGAGGTAGGTCCACGCCGTCTGGCCCGCGCTCCAGTGCGCGCGATTGGAAGCTTACCGACCCGGTTCTCTTAGGATCGTGAGCCCGAGCCGCGTTTCAGCGGAGGTCCCGCCCGTGGAGGCGGCTTCGGCGGAGGCTTCGGTGGTGCGCCCCCCGGCGGCGCGCCCGGGGGCTTCGGTGGCGGTGGCCGACAACTTTACGTGGCCAACGTTGGTCCCCCACTCCCCTCCCCTTCCCGCGATTGCCCGGGATCCCACCGGATCTAGAGGTATTAACCGTTGGCATTATAGCTTCCCTTCAACGTTGGCTGGCAAGATTTGAAGGATCTGTTCCGCCAGGCCGGTAAGTGGTCCCGGATGATGCGATTGGCATCCTCGCGCCGAGCGATCTCCCCTTCCCCCCGGTCGTCTCCGTTCCCCTCTCCCAATGGTTCTGATATTGACCTCCGTTTCTGGACAACAGCTCAGCAAGGTGCCGTGATCCGCGCCGATGTGCACACCGACGCTACGGGCCGCCCCAAGGGCTCCGGAATCGTCGCGTTCGAGTCCCCCGACGACGCGCGTAATGCTATCCAGCAGTTCAACGGCTACGACTGGCAGGGCCGCACCCTGGAGGTCCGGGAGGATCGCTTTGCCGGTGCCGGACCCGGCTTCGGCGGTGGTGGTCGTGGGGCTTTTGGCGGCGGTGGTCGCGGGGCCTTCGGCGGCGGCTTCCCCGGTCGCGGCGGCTTTGGCGGTGGTCGTGGGGCCTTTGGTGGCTTCCCCGGTCGCGGCGGCTTCGGTGCTCCTCCCCCCGGTGGCGGCTTCGGTGCGCCCGGCTTCGAGGGCGGCGGTATGGCTCCGGCGCCCCCCAACCCGTTCACGGACTTTGCGACCTCGGGTGGGGAGAAGAGCCCCGTTATCTACGTGCGGAATGTGAGTGATGGCGCCGTTGGATAGAAGGGTGGGACCGTGTGCTGACCGGATGATAGTTGCCCTGGTCCACCTGCAACGAGGACCTGGTGGACCTGTTCTCGACCATCGGCAAGGTGGATCGGGCGGAGATCCAGTACGAGCCCAACGGCCGCTCGCGTGGCACGGGTGTGGTCCAGTTCGACAGCGCCGACACGGCGGAGACCGCGATCTGTAGGTTCAAGAATATATGCCGGGGATATGGAAAGATGGCTAACCCATTTCGCAGCCAAATTCACCGGCTATCAGTACGGCGGCCGCCCCCTGGGCATCACATTCGTCAAGTACATGAACATGGTCGCGGGACCCGGGGACCCGATGGACGGGGCCGAGCCCACCGGACTCACCCAGGATCAGATCATGTAATATACCCGACGTCGTTGTCTCTTTTCTCGTGTCCTCTGTCGAAACGGCGGGGATGTCACGAAAAGCGGTCCCTGTTTTTGCTGTTTCTTTATGTTTGTTTTCCCGTCCTGGGCCCCGGATGATCTGATATTGGTGTTTTCTGTTTCGTTTTTATCTTTTTCTCGATCTGGTTTCCTCTCCCCTTCGTTTCTGGCGGCCTGATTTTTTTCGGGTTCGTGTCTCGCCCCGACGGACAGTCCAGCCGTCTGATCGATCTGTACTTCACATGGTTGGACGGACTTAATTTGATCTTTGAGTTGGAGCATGAGTGGAACATCTCAGATTGATTTGCTTTAGGCAGCAGGTTGTAGTATATCCGTATGTTCAGTCGCATGTACTCATCACCATCTCACCATCTCACCAACATTTCCGGTCTTATCCCAATATACCATCAATATTGAATGATACATACACGGGAATTGAGTGGACGGTAGAAAGAACCTGATAACTTGATACTCTGTATGATTGTGTTTATATATTCCTGAGTACTACGAAAGTACGCATACACATTTGTCCCAGACATATATGCGTATATGTCTTCAGACTACAAGAAAGAGATGTGCATCCATATTGTGTTTTTGTATCATCTGACAGATAAGTACATCAGAGGATGTAAGCTAAATCCGAGAGGTCTAGACAGATAGGTAGATATGTAAATAGATAGATAATCAATCACTATACTGTATTTCATTTCAATTCAGTTCGGAGTTCAGGAGTTCAATGTAGATAGATAGCATGGCGTTATCGTTAATCAATCAATCAGTCAATCAGCCAAAACAAACAAACAAACAAACAGCAGTAAATCAACCAACCAATCAATCAATCAAGTGGAAAAAGGGGGAAGGGGAGGGGAAAAAAAGGGGGATAGATCAATATAGTACAGATGAAGTAAAGGGAACAGATCAACGTCGGGGAAGAAATAGGAAAGAAAAGAGAAAAAAAACAAAGAAATAGGGAAAAAAAATCATAACCATCACCAAAACACCGGGGTTCGCCTTTCTTCTGTTCTTCATTGGATGGTCCCATCTCACTTCGCTCTTTGTGTGTGTCTGTCACTCACTCAACCTTTGATACTGGTTGATGGGAGGCAGACTGATTGGTTGACTGACTGACTGCCTGATTAACCCACTGACTCACGTATCAGTGTAGAGTCAAGCAATCGTCAATCAACCGCGGGAGAAATGAGACGGGAAGAAGAACCGGACGCCTGTTCAGAGTAGTAAACGGAAAAAAGAGAGAAAGAAGAAAAGAAAAGAAAAGAAAACCAATCCCAAGGGTATTCTCGCCCTCATCATATCATCCACCGTCCGTCCTCCCAAACCAACAAAACCAATCAAAAAAGAGAAGAAAAAAAAAAAAAAAAAGGCACGGGCACATAAACAATGGGGGGGGGGGGGGAGATTCCCGTCCTCACAACAGGACGAGAATCGGAAGAAGATAATGTACATACAGACATCAGCGGGACACATCAATCAATATATACAAAAGGAAGGGGTAACAAAAGAAATAACAAAAGGAAAACATCAGAATAAAAGAAAAAGAGATAGGAAAAACACGTATATACCCCTCGTTCCAGAGAGATAGATATACATATCAAAGGGTCAACCGGGTTTCTCAGGTGAGACCAAACCAAGACTAAGCTGGAATATTAGTCGGCGGATAGTGACCCGGAATCCTTAACTCCACAGCCGACACACTGCCCTTCCCAGGAGGCGGAGACTCATCATTACTGAGAGCTTTAGGGGTCGACCGTTCCCAGTCGACGGGGGTAGTGTGTGCAGAGGACGAGTCAGCGATGATGGGGGGCGAAGCGAGGAGAGCTCGCTTGCCGTCGCTGGGGTATTCGTCCATGTTCTCGTCGACGGAGGTTGGGACTGTGTTGTGCGTGTAGTGGGTGTGGTCGGTGGCGTTGGTGCTGGTTGGTGCTGTGGAGGCACTCTCGCCGCGGGTGCGCTGGGGGCCCCATGAGCGCTCGCGGGAGGTGCTTGATCTTGATGCTCCGGCTGCGCCTGACATTGCAATGGATGGTGGGCGTCTACTGTCGGAGGAGATGCGGTGTGGTGGGCTGTCGAGGCCGGAGGATGAGAGTCCTGGGATCATGGCGGAGGGTTGTGTAGTGGGATTATTAGCTGACCCGGCGAGCTGGTCGCTGTGACGGTTGTGATCCATCCAGTGGCCCGGCGGACCACCCGGTTGTTGATCGCTCACACGGCTACTGCTACCGCCGAACGGGCCGTTGTCCGTGAGCGACCCCGCCGCAGCGAGCAGATCCCTCTCGCCGCCGGAGCTCTCACCGCTGGACGGCGACAGTGGGGCCTGCAAGCTGCGGTCGATCTGCACGTCACTTGGGAAGCGGCCTCCAGGCTGACGAGGCTGGGAGGTGGGGCGCTCTTGATTCAGGACGACCGACTCTGGGGAGTACGGTGTCCGGTCAGCCTCGTCTTCGTCCATGACTCCATCACTGCTGGCAGATGTGGTCTGGCAGCTCGTGCCACTCACGGTCCGGACGTGTCGCCGCACAAACGCGTTGCGGGCCTCGCCTGTCTTGGAGATCAGGCTTTCGATGTCCTCGTACCACGCCATCATGGTGTCGTGCGATTCGGCGCGGAATACCCACGAGTGACCGCGGTGCATCGTGCCCGTTTGTCGTCCTTTCAGCATGAATTTGTGCGATGTTGAGTCGAGTTGGGAGTGTGATCCCAGTTTCTGCTCGGGGAGGTACAATGACATCACCGGGGTCTGCCATGCTACCCGATCGGCGGATTTGAATTCGTGGAGATGGGTTGGCGATAGGACATACCTAGACTAGTCAGGAGATGGGATGCAACGGGAAAGTCCAAAGGATATACATACCAGCCAGGCGTATAGCTTTTGAGGTATTTGCTTTTCCGCTCCAACATGCCTGACCGCACTTCAACGGCGGCGGGATGATCTTTGCCCGGGTAGGAGATGTTCTCCACATCTCGCAGAGGCACTCGCGGATCGACGAGTTCGTCGGTGTTCGAGATGAACCAGTTCCACTCGTGATCGTGAGGCATGGAAATCGGCCCCGAGTGCAGCTTCTCCGCGGTATCGTAGGCCTCGTCGGCCTCACGCTTGAGAATGCTGGCATACGCATTGTACGCCTTTTGGATTTCGCCGACCACGATCGATTCCAACTCTCGTCCCGAGTTCTCCAAATTCAAATACGCCTATCATTGGTTAGTCGCTGGGACCTCTCCCCTGGGAGTGACTGTGACATACCCGATGCAGGTAGTTCTCCTCCTCAATCTGCCTCTCGATCTGCTTCTCCACACCCAAGCGGACGATAAATGGATCCCCCTTCCCCGAGGTTGCGGCCGGGTCGGTGTCCACTAGACCCAGGGACTCGTGCAGGTGTCGCACCGTCTTGCGCGTCACATCCACTTCCTTGTCTACCGAGTTCCGGAAATCGCCCGAGAGACCGCGGATCTCCTTGGTCTTCTTCTGCAGGTCATTCCGCAAACCCATGAGCTGGTTGACCACCTCGTTCTCAACCTCGGCGGCCTTGTTCGCTTCCATATAGCCCTGGCGGTGGAAGTCTCGCAGGATATCGGTCGCATCGGCGAGGCCGCCGGAGTCGAGGAACGAGGGAGGGAGCGCGGCGCTGTTGAGAATGTTGGACGCCGACAGGAAGAGTTTGGATCGGGTTTCGTAGGATTTCTGGAGTTCCTTGAAGAAGAGGATGAGATCCTTGAGGATCTTGCGCCATGCTATTGCGCGTTCGTCAGTAACCGGAAGAACAACACCACCACCTGCCCGTCGACATACCTTGAAAGCGATTGGCCAACACCTCAGTCGGACTCCCGCTCGTCGGGATGGGGATGAAGAATGCGCTGTTCTGGTCCTCGGCGCCCTCGGAGTGATACTTTTCCTTATCGCCCAAGACCAGACTCCGGACACTCCCTGCGCGCATACTCTTCCGGCTCCCGCTGCGACGGATACTGCCCTTTTTGCTGAGGGACGATTTCTTCTTCAGGGTGGTGGATCGGGTCGGGGTCACGGATCGGGATTGCGGCTGCGGCTGCGACATATGCGACGCGGACCGTTGAAGAGCCGAGGGGGGTGTGTCGAAGGCGAGGGAAGCGCGGTGGCTCGCCACATCCAAATCCCTGTTAAACCGACCGGAGCTGGGCTCGCCCATACCGTTATGTGCGACGTTGTATGCGGAGGTGGTGGCGACAAAAGAGTTGGGTCGGGAGGATGAGCGGGGGGCATAGCCTCGGTGGGGGAAGGTGGAATCGGCGGGCTGTGGCAAGGCGCCATATGCATCGGGCGTGTGCGATCGTAAGGCCGTCGCCATGATTGGAGAGGAGGGGGTGGAGGGGCGAAAGGGAGGGGAAAGGCGTTGCGAAAGGCGCGCGACGATAACGAGCACGGGGGTGGAGGTACGGAGGTACGGAGGAAGCGTACAGTAAGGGTGGCAGTACCGACCAAGCCCGTGTCACCAGTCGATATCAATCAGTCGTGGAAGTTCGGTGGAGGATCAATCAATGCGGGCCGTGATAAGGGAATAAATAGAGGGCCGATGACGGTTGCTCGAGTTGTAGATATAGGGTCAAATAGGAGGTTCCAACTCATGAGTGAAAGGGAAAAGGGACCAAGTAAATAAAAATAAATCTCATAAAAAGGTGATGATGATTTAATTTTATTTCCCCTTCTTTTTTTTTTTTTTTT